>NW_010250684.1:31118-59181 GCF_000690775.1 Eurypyga helias | reverse complement strand
TTCCGGCAGCCAGAGCCTAGCCCCCGGGTGCATTTACTGCTGTTGTCTCAGCACTGGCTCCTCTGATCTACTCCTAACCTTTTTATTTTTATTTTTGTTTTAAAATTAATTTCCCTGTAGATTTTAACCACTCCATTTTCATTTACCCATTTTGTTCTTCCTCTCCTCCCTTCCCCACCCTCCTCTTCCTCCCCCTGTTCCCTTTGTCTGTCTGTGTCCATCCCTTACCCTACCACAGAAAACCTCTCCTCTCCCCTCAGTATAAAGCAAGAGCCTCATGGAGCCTCTCTCACCCCTTTCACCCCCACCACGCCGGTCGGCTCTGGGCAGGCTGATCTTCAGCCCTTCCACATGGCCCTTTCAGACGATGCGTCCACGCCTTGCTACAGTGCCTTCCTTCATCATGGTGCCCACTTTGGGCAGTCCAGCAGCCAGCCTCTGATAGCAGGTAACCGGCCTTGGCCACCAACTCAGCGGGGATGCTGCAGGCAAGGGGTTCAGTTTCGTCTGATGGGGAGACCAGTAAATGCTGCAAGCTCTTTGAGTGCAAGTGGGAACCAGAGCAACCATGTTCCAGTTCTGTGTATGCAGCATGTGTTCTCAGCTCCGTGGAGAGTCACAAACAGATTTCATGCCTGTCCTTCATTTTGTAGAATAAAGTGGCAAAAGAAGCTGTAACTATCTAGAACTGACTGGGTGTCCCAGATGGATGGGTTTGGGGCTCAGTACAGAAACTCTCATACAGCAAAATCCTGTGTTGCTCCAATAGCCGTAATATCCCCGAGTGCTGCAGGCCCAGCAAGGGTACTGCGTGCTAGCCCAGGGTAGATGACTGCAGCCTGAATAACCTAGCCAGCTCTAGGACGGTTAGCAGGGGCATTCAGCATGGGCTGTACAAGCTAATAAGCTAGATACATACATGGGCGTTTGGTGAGCACTGCTATAGCTGTGTTGTGAGCAGTATTTGAGTCACCTGGTTTGGGAGCGTCAGCGTGAGCTGGTGCCTTCACGCAGCAGACCAAGTAGTTAAGGATCAGGGCATCACATCTGAATGTCCAGACCAGGAAGGGTGGGTGAGACACTACAATGTCTTACAGCCAAAGGAATAGAGGCCTGAGGTAGGTGGCCTTTAAGGGAAGGACAGAAGTGAAGAAATAGGTTGCAGAAGATGACAGCACTGAGGAGCAGCAGGCTGGAGGGGAGGAAAGGGAAGTTTCAGGTAGGTACTCAGGGAAACTCCTGTGCAAGCTGACTACTGCAGGAACTCGTGTGGCTTGGATGAAATAGTAGGCGTCATTTGGTGACCACTGAGGCTGTTGTAACTCCACTGTCAAAGAATGTAATCTGGGCTTTTTCAGAACAAAGTCTGAGTGCAGACCACAGTTCCTAATGCTCAGGAAACACACCTTACCTCTGCCACCTTCATGTTGCTATATTATTTTTCTCTTTTGACCTAACATCCTCCCTTTGTTTTGTCAGGTGAGATTTGCATTTCTAAACCTCTCTGTAGGAAAGTGAGTAACAGCAGAGAAGACTTTGTATTTGTAACACTCTCTTGGTCCAATCTCACTGCAGCCAGTAAGAGCCTCTGAGCTCTGGGCCCTTCCTAAGCCAAGGAGTCTTCTGACAGACTCTCTCCAGTTCCCTGCAGATGCAGTCATATATGACCACCCTCTAGCCTAGAAGGCACTGTGTTTCGGAAGAGGTATCTATCTGCCTTAGGACCCTTACAGAGAACTGGATGTGGGAGAAAGTGTTTAAAAGTTCAAATGATGTCACAGTGATGAAGGTGCTGTTCTTCGCTCAGAAGGCTTTTGGAGAAGGGAGAATGGCTAGAGTTGGAAGCATGGTGTGAGCAGGATAGGTGCTAGCTTTGCTGTAGACCTGGAGTACAAGAATTTAATAATCTTGTCTACCTGTTGTTCATGAGAGGAGATGATGTAAGGGGCCTGCTTGTATCTAACAGCATTTTAAGAGTCTCTCTATGGGACTCTTAGTCACATGGCTGATACTGTACTTGTTTGTTATCCTCTTTTTCAAGATTGGGATTTTGACAGATGATCACTTCCCAATGAATTTTCCACACCTGAGTATTGAACATCAGCCTCTGTCTGAATAAAAACACAGGGGTGTATGTGCATAGATCAAGTAGCAGAGTGAGTGTGTATGCACTCCCACTTGAACAGAAGTGTCAAAATGAATTAATTTTGCCTGCTGCTACATAATGTTCTCTCTAACTTTTCAGGGACACTGTTTTCTCACTCATCACCTGTTGTTATTTCTCAGTCTAGTCAATATATGAAACCAAAAGGACATGAATTTTAAGCATAAAACTTTATTGCCTTAAAAGAATGTGAGGGGGAAAAAAAACTACATCTAGTAGGTGTTAATCATGCAGCTTAACACACAGCTACAAATCACTAAAGGAATGATAGTGATAAAAGAGAAGAAGAATGGAGAATATAAATCCCTGGGGTATTATATATTTATCTTTATCAATATTAGGGAGTGGCTGGAAAATGGCTCAGCTGTTCTCTGGTGTTTCTGTGCCATTGTCTAAGCGGAGGTGAGCTAGGAACACCAGCCGCTAATCAGGAACCTCTTCAGGGAGGAAGAATGGACTTGCATTTCTTTTTTTCTTGAGCAAATCACCTAAATAATCTTTAGTCAAGACCTATGAAAGCAGTGACACTGGTTTAGCCTACCTCATCCCAGAGAAACTTCCTCCCTTCAGGTTAATGCTCCCATGTTGATTAGTTTTTGCTTTGCTGTGTAACCGTTATTTATTTCTGATTCCTCAGCCGAGGTTCATGCTTGTTTCAGAACCTGCTTTATCAGTTATCATTCTGCCACTCGTGGAGCTAAACCAACTCTTACTGTTCTTTCACTGGCATCCCCCAGCACAGTTCCAGTGACTCCAGTGGTGTTGATGGGCCATACTTAACCTGTCACTTCTGGAGGTCAATCAGACTCCACCCCTCCAGTTAGAACAGACAGGAGAAACAAAGTTTAACAAAGGAACAAAAAATGGCACGAAGTTCTTGGTGAGCTACACTGCACCTAGGGAATGTGAAAGGCTGTGGATGCTGGAACAGGCTGACATCTCAGTAGGCAGCGTTGGAGGTTGAGCTGTAAATCTCCCAGCAGCTGTGGCAGAAAGATTATCTTAATTTATTGAGTCTTTTTTTTTGAGTTTATTTTTTGTTTTTGTTTTGGCTTGAAACTCCCAGCAGCTTCTGAGATGATTTTAGTTCATTTAAATCCAATAAGCACTAACAGCAAAATGCCCTTCTGGCTGGCCCATTTTCAGGCTAACCAGTCCAAATGAGGAAATGCCTCTGGCATCAACCTAGAAGCCTCCAGCTGCACTTCCTAAGAGATGAAAAATAAACTACCATCATCCACCCAGTCCACACCCCTCTCTACTTCTTTGGTGGAGAAATGATATCACGACTTTAAGTATTACTAACAAAAACTTGTACCTGTAATAAAAATGAAGTAGGACTCAAATTACATGATCCTATTCTTATATATATTACACCAGCACCTGGAAGGAGTCCAACCAGTATTGATCTCATGCTAAGCACTGTGCAAATTTACTAAAAGTGTGCCCTTGCACCAAAGAGTTTGCAGCATAAAAAGAAGCACAGAGAGGTGAAGTGACTTGCCTAAAATCATGAGCAGGTGAATGGCAGGTGGGAAGAGAGACAGAAACAGAAACCTCTTGGATCACTTTCCAATGCCTTGCACATTGATCATGCCCTAAAGCAACATCACCACAGATTTGGAATTGCATCCACTGCATATAGACAGGACCTCAGCTACTCTGGCAATGACTATGCTGCTATTCTCTGTGCAGCTTACGGCCATTTTGATTTAGCTAAAATAGATCCAAAATCTACAAACCAAATTCTTTTGAGCCTCACAGAGCTAAGTTCTAACATCCATCCTTACAGTGTGAGATCAAAAGTGCCACAATATTCCCCAAAAATTTTCAGTGGATGGACAGCACTTATGTAAGAGAAGGCTGCACAGCACTTGCCTATCAAGCTGCTAGTCATGTGACAGTGGGACAGAAGGTGATACCAAATCAATATTGAAAGATCTTATCCCTGTTGATCACCTGCCCTGATCCTTTCCCTTTCCAGGTCGTGATATGGCAAGCACCACCTTGCCTGGCTACCCACCCCATGTTCCCCCAACTGGACAAGGCAGCTACCCAACCTCAACTCTTGCAGGAATGGTTCCTGGTAAGTCAGCCTCCAGACTTCACTAATGTTTGAACAGTATTATAAGAGCTTTCACAGTTGGCTTTGGTGTTGCTTTGCTGCTATTAAGGCCTATTCTTTACATAAAGAAATCATCAGGTGCCTATAACCAATGTAGCTAACAACCATTCCTGTAGCATCTCTTTCCCCCTAGTAACTCATTCACTGCTGCTATGGACAACTAGCTATCTATAACCTGTGGCAATTAATGGGTAATTAATTAACCTTAGTATTCATTAACTGATGTAATTATTTTCCAATGACCCGTGCAGATTATTATGTACTGCTTGTGGCTCAAGATATTCAGCTATCCACTAACTTAAGGTAACAACTTACCTTCTATCTAAACTCAGGGCATCAAACTGAAAATCATCAATGGCAATTTAATACCTGAAGTTTTTGGAGACCTACTGTTTGTAGCCTTAACTGGCTAAGAACTCAGAAATGACTAACAGCATTTCAGGAGAAACTAACTATTCACTTGGAACAACCAACTACTTACCCACCTCCTGTTTGTTAAGATACTGCCTCTAGTCCAAGAAACTGTCTACCTAATCCTACATCCAAAGGCAAACTGTTTCTTTGCTACCCAACACCTTTGGAGAAATACCTTCTCTTGGCAAACGGATTCTCCCAGTGTTTAGAAAGAAGAGAGGACTAGGGCAATTGAAGAGTTTATTTCCCCAGGCTCTATTCCCCACTCCTCTGATGACAGTTATCCTCAGCAGATAAATGAAGAGGCATGATTTCCATTTCTCAACCACGGTAGCTCAGAACTTCACCTGCCACTGATTTCTGTTTATGTTACTGACCTGGGTTGTGAGTTGTGACAGCTAATAAGCAGGTACAGAGTCCTCTCTGCAACCTCTGCTGCTGGAGGGATGACTCCAGAACTGAAGCAGCAGAACACTGAGGACAGAAAACTCTTAAATCACTACGATATGATTTGCCAGGGCTTATGAATTAAAAGCCTAACTTAACCCTCATCCAGATCTCAGAATAGCTAGCTAAACAAACACTGCAGCAAGGACAGTGAAAATATCACTGATAGGAAATGTTTGCAGGTCGAAGTCTTAACATGTTTAAATGACAAATTGCTGCTTATATACCGTGAAGTATCGGAAAATACCTGTGGTCACGTTCCCGAGCTAACAAGCTCCCTACTGCTTACAATCCTAAGGCACAACAAAATCTTGGGCTATGCTGTGATGATGATGTGACTGACCTCCAGATCAGGAAGAGACAGTGGATTGGCCCCCTCACCCCCACTTTATTCCCTTGGTATAGCTGACCATCTTACTGAACTTCTGGGATGGTGCAGAATTGGCAAATTTTAGGGCATCTCCTTCTACGCTAAATTTTTCAGGGAGATGGTTTGGCTTCAGAATCAGAGAAGCACTAAGACAATATAAATCAATTAATCCCTGCCACTCTAACAATAGGTAGACTCAGTTGTCAACACTGAAGTGTTGACAACTTATATGTCAAAACTTATAGAAGGTCATGGCATATAGAAATGATTAATAACACCAAAATAGCTGCCTCTTTGAATAGGTGCTTCTAAAAACCAGTCTCTTCTCAACTTAACTGTTGTCAGCTTCTCAATTGTTCAGTGACCACTATGTAAGTTTAATGTCCCCATCACAAGGATGATACTGACATCTAACCTGGGATAAAAAATTTTAAGACCACTAATCACAGGGGTCACTTATCCAAGAACACAGTATTTCAGCTCCTTGATGTGGAGGATACTTACCCATGTGACAGCAGTGTCCCCAAAACCACACAACTACCCTCAAAAAGAAAAGGAACAGGATGATAAAAAAAAAAAAAAAAGCTGAGTTACACTTCAAAGAAAAAAAGATTATTCAAGTCAAATAGGTACCTTTACATTAAATCTGATCTCAACATTCAATTAGAGGAAGTTTTTTCTGGTGGCCTACTTGGGCATCCTGCTGTAGTTACTGCCTTTTCCCACAGAGCATCAGGTTCTGGCTGTTTCAGTCATACCCCACTGGTCAGACCCAGCCTGGCAGCCCTTGCATCCCTGCTTTCTAATGTGACTGAAGCCAACAAGCTGGAGATAAAGAGGCTTCCTGGGAAGGAACATAAGGCTTGGCTTTAATGGGTCACACTGCGGCTCTCTGCAGCCACTACTCTCTGTCAGGGGCCAGAAGTGAATGCCTGGGGAAGGGTATGAGAGTAGAGCAAGCACGTATCAGTACTTTCTCGAAAGATCTCCCTGCCTTCAAGAAGTTGCAGTCAAAGACTTCCTAAACCAGACTTAGCATCTTTCTATTTAACATTAAACACCCTCGATAGGTTTCCCCTCCACAAACTTAAATAGTGTCTCTTGAACCCATATAAGCCTTTAACATCTGTAGCAACCTATGGCAAGAAATTTTGTAGCTTAACTACATATTGTGCGAAAACTACCTCCCTTATTTGTTCTGAACCTGCCACCTGCTAGGCTCACTTCATGCCTCATGGTTTCTGTATTAGAAGACTAAACGTGCCAAGATTTAAATACAGGTACCTAGAAATACTGTTAGTACAGGTTCCCAGAGCACAGATTGTGCAGAATATAGGCCTCACGAGATCGATCCTCTGTGCTTTCTTGCAACCTCTGTAAGGGTCCAGGTTGAACAGAGAAAACAAATACGATGTTGGCAATGGTTTGTTACATGCCCCCAGGACAAGAAAGATCAGGGGTCAGTGCTTTAACCACACTGGAAACAAGGAGACAGCAAGGTAACCACTCAGGGAGTATCTTTTTGAAGAATACTGACATGCAAACAAACCTTACTGTCCACATGTGAGTGAATACGAGAAAGAGGTTCTGTCTTCTCTAAATAAGGTGCAGAGCTAAAAATAGATCTGGTCAGAAAGCAGGATTTCCAACCGATGCAAAACCCTGATTTTTTGACATTTGTTTTCATCTTGCACTGGGATGAGGAGTCAGAGTCTTGAAATAGTTCAATTTGCAAACATCAGGATGAAACATTTCAATAACATCAACATGTTCTAGATGTCAAGACATATTAAAATAATAAAAGAGTTGAAAGGAAATTAAATGAGATGAGAAAGGCAAAATGAAACAAAACAAGAAAGTTGAAACATAATATTTTGTTTCAATTTGCAATCATTTTGGAACTTTCCTTGCCAAAACTCCATTGAAGCTGACAAGCTCATGCAAAACATTTCCATTTCGATGAAACAGCACTTTCCAGTGGAAAGCTGTTTCTGAGAAGATTGTTTGACCAGTTATAACCAAAGCTGCTCTGCTCTATTCGTGACAACCTTTCACTAGACTTCTACTTGTACAGCCTAGAGAAGAGCTTGTCTCCACTAGCAGAACATCCATGTAACATGGTCGGTCATGCGTGCAGGTATCTCCGAGGGTTATGTGAGTGATGTGGCAAGATATATATGCTGCGTTTTCCCTTGCCTGTACCTTCAGGTCCCAGGCTGTAGATGTGGATGAAAGCCAGTAGTCTCTGGGCACACACTTGAAAAAGCTGGGGTTAGTCACTCAAAGAAGGATGACTCGGGTATTATGCTACACTTAACCTGTGCACCTGAGGGGTGTTTCCTGAACAGGTAACAGAGCACCTTTGATCCCCGTCTCAATTCTTCCCCTTTCCCAGAAAGGCCATCAAGTTTCTGCAAACTGTTGCGGTGAAGGGAGCATCCACTGACGGGAACTGCGGTTTACACAGAGCAACGCAGAGCCTGAGAGGGCTGGCGATGGCAACAGCAGGGAGTCGTTAAACAGAATCCAATGTTGATGAGGAAATTACACTTGTTTCATTAGTGATCGGGGAAGGCGATAGCTCAGTTCCTCTTGGTCACAGTTGAGCTCAAAAGCTCATTATCCTGCTGCATGCATGCTTTCACTCCTCGTCAATAAACACAGTTTCCAGTGGCTGCCCTCCCTCCTCCCCAGCTCTCCGTCGCTGGGGCTCTTTCTCCTCTACTTAACCCGTGCTCTAAGAACACTATAAAGGCTTTAGGGTGACAACTCAGAAGCGGGTGAGAGAGAAGCCTTAAATCTCTGAACTACTTCTCTCCAAGCAGCGAAGTGATGTTTATAGGAAGCATTTCAAAGCAGAAATTCTCATCTGGGTAGTTACTTTCCTTCTTTGGGGGGCAAACTCATTCCAGTATGTCCCACAGATAAGTCACTTCAATAGAGATAAATCTGGACTATGCATTCCTTTTTGCCTTTGTGTCCCATCCCCCAGCATCTTGGTCACCTTAGCAGGTTTCATCTATTCCTTCCCAGTTAGCTGTCAGGATTTGCAGAGCAGAATGTTTCTAGATATGGAAACATGCTGAGTTATCATCATTAAAACAGTTCTTAGCAAGGTCTGTCACACAAAATGAGGTTTATGCTGAAACTAAAACCTACTGTGACTAAAATACCTTTGGATAGTGACCGTTTTTCATACATACACGTTTTCATACTGACTACTTTTGTTATTACCCTGAGCGTCTTTAAAAAAACCTGGCTCGGCAGATTCTCCTCAAGTTTAAACCAGTACAAATCCCCTGACTTTATTTCCACCACCTGAGAATCTGTGGTTTTGGCTTTAACTCTCCAGTGAGGAGAGATTTGCAGAGATTACATTATAATTAATTGACTTTTCTTTGGTAATTGTATCACAGGCATCCAAGTGCGCCTTGCATTGCCTTCTTTCCCCATTCCATGGTATCCAGCAAGAGCCCCAGGTGCTTTCCAAACACTGCTGCTGTAACAACTCCAGCCCCACCTCAGGGCAGAGCAGCAGCTAATAGTCATGCAGTTCTTCCACTGTCTTTTAAGTGCATAATTCCTCTCAGGTGGCACTAATTGTCCCCAGCCTCTTGGTACTGCATTAAATTGAAGCTATGAGCAGATAATGGCATGTTTTTACTTAACAGAATCATATATTTTTAAATTTTGGGAGATCTATTTATTTTGAACGCAGCACCATACCTCCTCAGTTACCAAATATATACCCTTAGCCCTGCCCAGCCTTCTAGGAAACAAGACTCATCTGCTTAAGCACAATAAAACTGAGTATTTGAGAGGGCTCTACAGCATTCAAATCTTGGGTCAGAGGTTTATTAGATCACAAAATACCAAAGTATTTTGGTTTGGGCCCATTTTACTGAATGTGACAACGGGAGCTGTAGCCCAGTTTGTCTTTCAGATTCAGAAGAGCACCTAAAGCAGTTAATCATTAGAAAATTATTTTCTGGAACTATGGAACTCAGCAAGTTTTCTCTGTAACTCTCTAAGTATCAAGGTAGGGTTCATCATATATGAATCAATTTCCTGACTAACACCGTCATACAGAGTAAGAAACGAAGAGCGATTCATACGTTTTCCATATTGTTTTATATTTAAGCCCATCCTACTTGCAGGACATTTCCAATAACAAGCAGTACTCTTCTCCACAAATCCATCACCACCATCAGTACACTACAAACAAAACCTAGCACTTCATATTGCCATCAACAGCACTTCTGGTTCCAGTGAGTTTATGGTGAGCTTGTCCCATCGCACTTCTATGCCTGCTGACCTGTCATTACTGGAGAACCTTATTTAAAAGGAAGCGGGTAGTTAATTGCAGAAAAAGCTTGCGTATGCAATTCTACTGCAGTCTGAGAATCAGAGGTCAGAAGGCAACAAAAAATAAACCAGTTTAATTACTTATTTGTAATATTGACTATATTTTAAACTAATTTCTTGATTCTGAAGAGGTCAGTCTTATGATTCTTGGTTGTATGGGTAAGCAGCATTGCGCTGAACAAACACTACAGTGCCCTGAAGGGCACAGCCCCAGCTGGGCAAGGAAGGTAGTTCTCCTGCTGGCGTACGGATTCAACATGAGCACTGGCTCGATGGAACAGCAGACATAAATCTACATTCTTAACGGCATTAACATTTCACACCTTCCTTGCTTTCTTCCAGGGAGCGAGTTCTCAGGGAACCCCTACAGCCACCCTCAGTACACAACCTACAACGAGGCCTGGCGGGTCAGCAACCCTGCATTACTAAGTGAGTACCTCTTTCCCACAGCACACCCCCAGCCTCGCGCTCCTTCTGTTTGTCTCCTTGTTTTGTTTTCTTTCTTTTTTTTTCTTTTTTTGGTTTTGTTTGTTTGCTTCTGAAGAGGGCTTTCAAGTATTTGGGTATTCAGCCAGGTCAGAGGCCTTTTTCCTTACTCTCCAGTCCAGTGTCTAGATGCGTATATACCTCACGTGTGTTTTGTATCTGTTCTGAAGCCGATTCCTCTCGCATGAGAGCATTCAGAATTCCAGTTCAGCTCTGTCTTCTCCGTGGCCTGCATCCACAGTTTATTCCAGATGAGATCAGAAGTTAAAGTCAGGTTCTGCTACTCTCTCAGGCTGCAGTCAGCATCCATTCAAGGTCTGATTAAAAATCCAGATGACGTTTCATTCTTCTCCCAACCTAAACCCACAGTCAGTTCCTGAGGACTTGGAAACCCAGTAGAAGTTCTTCCTATTGGACCTGGTGGAACAGTGTGCAGAGTGAGAGGCTGCATCGCCAGGTTTATAATAGCCAGTAGAGTTTTCTTGCAGGGATATATCCATTTCCAGTGACGCTAATATGCCCAGAAAGAGTAACTTTTTTTTCCAGAGGGGAAAAAACCTCCCATAAGACCCTATCTTCTAACACAACATTTCTTTGCAAGGGAATAGGAAGAGATTTATTATATGTAAAATAAATCAGCTGTGATTATTACCTACGTATTTACTGAGGTTTAACAACTGGATAATAGATGCACATTTTATTCCAGTGTTGTTAAACCTCAGTAAACGTGATCTTAATAATCAATCACTATTTAACACACATTCAATAACCATCTAGAGAGCCTTCATGCCAAGTGTGACCAAAATCCCAAGCAATAAAACACTGTAATTTTGCTTCATTTCTCCCCTCCTGGTTTTGTAAGTGAGCTGCTATACTTTGTCAGGTAAGCTCAGAACGTCTGGCCCTGGCGCTTTCCTTGGCACAGATCAGGTGTGGCGATTTGCAGTGCAGTGCTCACAGGCTTCCCTCTCTGCAACTTACTGATGTTCCGGAGGAGCAAAAGGATCTCCTTCCCATGCAGGGCTTCAGAGCCAGAGGCCATAGTAGCACCTAGTGGTGGCTCTTGGCTGGCTTTCCCTAATCCCATAAAGAGCTGAGTCCCCAGTTTGTTCTTTTGGTTCCTTTTCTTTCTTCCTTTCCTTTTCAGTTGTTTTTTTTTTTTTTTTTTTTTTTTTTTTACTGTTTGTCCTTTCAACCAGTCCATTCTTCTCCTGTGTTAACTTTCAGGTTCCCCTTATTATTATAGTGCCACATCCCGGGGCTCCGCACCTCCCACTGCTGCCGCTGCCTATGACCGCCACTAGTTACCATGGAAACCACATGAAACTGCAGGGCGACAGCTTAGGCCTCCACATTGTACCTGTCTGATCACCCCCCTCCACCCCTGGGAAGGGTGAAGAGACCTTCTCCGCTCCTCCCCACAGTCTAGTTCCTTCCTCCTCACCGCGAAGGCGCCGGACCAAGCGCTCACCACTAAAGACTGAGATCCCCCTTCGGCACTCCCCTGCCCTCCGCCCCGACTGCTCCCCCTACACCAGAAGAGCCTGCGGCCAAGTGGCTTCTCCTGCGGGAGCCCTCCCCCGCTCCCGGCCACAGCTCAGCCACGCCAAGCCCCCTTGGCTTCCAGGACTTGAGGGGGGCTGGGAAGCGATGCAGCTGGTGACCGTTGCCTTACAGGACCCCCTTCTGGGAGCGGTACGGGCTGGGGGAAGCAGGGGAGAACGCTGCTCATGAGACACTGTTCCCCAAAGAGAAGCTCTTCTGTGGTGGACTCTTCAACATGTGTAACACCTGTGACGCTCACCCTGTTTCCCAGGACAGAGGGAACAGTCTGGCTAGAGCAGAGATGGCCATACAGAGACCTGGCCCATCTGGCAACGAAGAAAAGGACCAAGTAACTATCTGCACCCCACGAGGGGTTCTCTGTGCACCTCATCCCCGCTCTCCAGCGTGGCTTCCCCCGTAGTTGGCTGCACCCTACGCGTGGTGACTTTGCAGGCCAGAGTTGGGAGGAACCTCACACATACACCCACGATTTCTGTGACACACAATCAGCTCAGACAGGAGGATGGAGCAACATTTACAAACCAACCGACGAAATGAAGAAATATATAAATAGATATATAAATATAACTGTGTTTTTATGCTTTGTCATGAAGGTCTGTAAAAAGGAAAAAAAAAAGAACAAATCCCCAATTTTTAAAAAAACCCAAGCAAACAAAAACAACAAAAAAACCAAAATAACAATTAAAAACCCTACAAAAATAGAACTCCAAGTCCCATCTCTCCCCGCCACCTGAATGGCAGACAGAGTTCCTCTGACGTTTGATGCTCCTCTTTCACTCTAGGGTTTTGTTTCCTTTCTGTTTTGCACTACAATGGGATGGTGGTATTGGAGAGGATTGGATGCCAGCTCCACCCCAGTCACCTCCTCCTCCTCCCCCTTTCCCAAATCCTGTCTCTGGGGAGCAGTGTGGACAAGTCACATCTGACAAAGTTACCAAACACATCAGTCGACTAAAAAAGCACTCTTGAGTCAACAAACGTTTTCCATGTCACTGGTTGGCAAACAAAGAAAACAAGCCCAGCTGCGCTCTAACTGCGCTGTGTGGTGGAAAGTGTGGGGCTTCACGTGGGCCCATCTGATTGCCCTCTGGACAGCTGGGACTGAGATGGACAAATTCAGGATTGGCTGGGATTATTGCTTGGTTCCCTAGCCCTTAGATGCCGCTCCTTTTACCTTAACCCCTGTACCTGTGATGACTTCAGTTCACCCACATCCCAACTTCCACAATTTTAGATATGCCCAACACCCATTCTCCAGTTCCCCACATCTGGTGGCAAGAGCCTCATTATCTGTGACCAACACCTAATTTCCTACCACTACGGCCTTGCTATATGGGCCCCCTTTGATTCCCAGTCCATCTGTTCATATATCTACTAATTTATAGGCCTCCATTCAATTCTATACGCCTGCATCCTACCAGCCAGTCCCAACATACAGCCCCATCTTTTCATCTTCAATCCTATATTGTGCACCCTAATATCTACCCCTTACCCCAAATACTCACCTGATGATTCTCTAGGAATTCTCTGCTCTTTTTGGTTCCCAAGTGACTGGCAAACACTGTTCTGCAAAAGCCTAACTGTCAATAGAAATGCTTATTACTCCTGTATCGTCAGCAAATTCATAAACTGTTCCTTGCACTGACACGTCCTAAAAAATACTCAAAACATGAAGGCAGCTATAGCCTGTCCCCAGGGCATCAAGTCTGCCAAAGTAGATCCTTGTTGTTTTAGAGAGGTTTCAGACAAAACTCGTGGGCTGCTATCCATGGACAAAGACAGGATTGAGAATCAACCCCCCCGAAGGGCACAAAAGTGAACAGCAGAGCAATCTGTACAGCCAACATTATGTTATGAAATCCAAAGTTCCCAGCCTCAGAGGAGATGTGGTTGTGGACTTGGTATTCTGTCTCCAAGTTTAACTTGTGTGTATGAAATCCATCATCAGTAAACAGCTGTGTTGATCCCAAAGCCCCCTTTCACCTAACACTTTTAGCCCTTGCATGGCTCTAGCTGATTATAGGTCTGTGTCTTCTTTAACGGGATGCCCAAATGAGAAGGGTATTTGGGGGGGAGGGTGGGGGGGATGTTTACATTGAAGATATAGAGCTAAAATCTGTTCCTGTACAGAATAAAAACAAAGAGGTTACCCCTGTGATCTATTAAAAGTGTTATTCTGCACGTCTTACCTCTGAGTAACCTGCTGCAAATAGCAGAGTTGTTACGCTGTCACCGAGACCAGAATTTGGCCAGTTATCTCATCTTACTCTATACGAGAAGAAAATTCTGAGTAATTTCTAAAAATTTACTTTCACCACTCCTTCTGTTTTCCTCCACAGACACCAGATAGATGCTGGACCCTGTTAGTAAAGTTTCCCTTTTAGTCTCTCAGTACAGCCTTTGCTGTGCTTGTGCACCCCCCAGTTTCACTCAGCAGGTGGTTGGGGCAGAGGCTGTAAATCCCAGGACCAGCAAAGAGAACCTCCTGAGGAGACTAGAGAAAAGCAGACTGTCACACCTTACACTTGGCGACCTGCAGTCCAGGGACTCCCTCAAGAGAATCTGTCAGCTCAGAAACACTTATTTTTATAGTGGTGTTTCACTAAACTTGAGACACCAGCTCGGGTATGAAAGCAGGATTTGGTTGGCTCACTCATGGCTGGCTTGATTTCACCCTCGGTGGGCCAAATCCACTGTTGGTGTAGCTCCACTGATAAAGAGGATTTTCACCAGGCACTGGATTGGCCTGGAAAGTTCCTAAGTACAGCATGTAGTTTGACCAGGAAAATTAAAAGGAAAGCAGAATTCTGCAAAGGGCTGGGCAGTCTAATCCTCTTCCACCACCATCTGTAGAACCCCATGCGAATGTACTGAATTACATTTGCCAAAGAGTTTCTTGTGTTGGTTGTTTTGATTTACAGTCAGTGGATGCATTGTAAAGCAGTATTATAGCTAAAGTCTAGTAGCTGACATGGGGATTTATGTGGTGATATTACGCAGAAGAAAACCATCAATATTCATATAGATTCCATTAGACTGGACTATGCAGGAAACGCAAAAATTCTACCAATTATTTAATATTATGTTATTTGCAAAAACAATTGCTGCTTTGTAGGAAGATAATGTGTGTAATGTGAAGGCAATTCCTCTTGTATATAAGTTCATCTCCATCTTCATCATGGTAGTTATTAAAACAGCCTCGTCTCATCCTGTAGATAAGGAACATGCTGTCTGTACTGTGCAAGTCTTGTTGTGCTCACTGAAAACAAAATTATGTGTTCAATAAAGCACAGCACAAATCCAGAACCTGAGGGAACAGCCAAGCCTTGGAAGGACCCCTTCCCCAACAGGCCAACATCTGCTTTGTTATAAGTGCATTTTTTTTTTTAATTTTCCTTTAAAAAGTTTTACAGGAGAAAAAAAAAAGAAAAATAATCGGAGGAAGAAATCGCTGTGCACAATGCAATGAAGTCTATGACTCACATCTCTCTCCTCCATTCTGCTGCCTCTTCCCTTTCTCCCATTACTTTCTCATACCCTCTCTCCATCCCATTTCTATCCCTGTCTTTTATTTTTTCTTATTCCCCGTGCAATTTCTGTCCAAAGAGGGAACAGCATTGAGGATATGAGAGCAGGTATCTGGGACCTCAGACTCTCCAGTTCTTCTCGTGGCTCCAGAGAACCTTTGACAAGTCCAGTTTTCCCGCTATGCCTCAATTCCAGTCTTCTGTAAAATGGGAACTACAGTCGTTCCCAGTTCACAGGGGGATTGCACAGCTGAATTAATTAGCACCAGCTCAGTGCTTCGAGATCCTGGAGAGAAAATTCCATCAAAGTGTAAAGTATTAATTCTGAATAATAATGAATGCTTTCATTACATTTCTCTCTTTTCCTTTTTCTCACACATCATTTTCCACTTCTTTATTCTTCTTCCTTAGCTCTCCCTTCACTTTTTCCTTCTCCTATCATTCTTACCTCTGCTGCTACGTTTGATTTACCTAATGGACCGAGCAGAAATGTTGTGTGACTGGACCTCCTGTCACTGGTTTCTCACAGGGGTAGAATCTCCTGAGTTCTCAAATGCCATGCTTTGCTGGAAGCAACAGGGAACATGGCATTTAAGACTGGGCAGCACTTTCAGGGTCTGTTTTCTGAAGCTCCCACATCCTTTTGGCCCATTGTAGCGTGGGGCAAGATGGGGGAGGGTTGTTCAGGGCAGATGCATTAAAGCTGACACCCTTGTGACCTGTACAGCTGTTGGTGGCAGTGAGCCCTGCTGTGGAAACAGGGCCAGGTCTGCATGCTTGCTGACCCATCAGTAGCGATGATTCAAATACAGAGTAAGACTTCAGAAATAATCTCAGCATGAATGTGAAGATGTTAAAGAACAACAGGAAAAAAAAAAAACCCAAACAAAATCTGCACCTCTTTCTCCTCTTGAGTATATAATACATATCCACAAAAACATTTTCCTTCAGGCATTTTTGGTTTGCTGAACTGTTGGAAACCCCCCACCCTTTCATCCCTAAGGAAGAACACCCCTCTGGGAAAAGAACTAAGAGTCATAGCTGCCCCCTCTGGCACGGACAGAATTAGGGCTTTAGAGGGATCCCACAAATACCACAGTGTGCTCCTTGGCTGAGACCATGGACGGTGGCAAACTTGCAAAGCAGGAAGGAGGGACCAAACAATGACAACTGCTGAACTGAGAACAAATCCAACTGTAAGCAGCTCTGCTGATGCTCTCTGGCCTAAACCACACACGAGACCGTAGAAGGGAGGGGGCCAGTGCCAGGTGCAGGGTCATAGCCATTCTAGGCTGCTGCAGCCACTCTTGGCTTTTCCTCATCGCTTCAGTTCTGTTTGACTTTTTTTTTTTTCCCCTCTTTTTGTGCACATGAGAAATAAAAACAAGTTGGTTTTTTTTTTTTTGTATATCACGTTCATGGCTCCTGGCTTGTTTCTCCTTCCCTCTCTTTCTCTCTCTCCCTCCCCTCAGCACTTCTCTCTCAGTGGAATCCCCCCTGAGGTTCCCAGGCTGTTATATTTGTTTACATGGTGCCCAAAGGGTGCAACAACAGTATGATTGCTGACAACCGCCACCCCGCATGATGGAAGGCACCGCACGTGCTTGCAACGCCTTACAGCACAGTCCAGCCTCTGAGCCCCCACCCCGCTGCTATTCCCTCTTCTATTGACCTCACTCGGTTGACTCCCAGTGATCCATAACACAGCTATCCATCCACAGGTAGTTCAGAAAATCAAAATGCTGTAGGTAGCTGCAACATTGGAAAGGTGTGGGGTAGCCCAGAGTCCCCTTCCGCTCTATACCTGTTTCCTCAGAGTCCCAATGGGGGAGGATTTTAAGTCTTCCAGAATCAGCCCTGATGCTCCATCAGAGAGCTGTGGGGGGCTGTGTGCGAGGTCTCAGTAAAGGAAGGGTGGCTGACAGCTCTCAGGTCTTACCCTCACTTCTCTGCTACCCTGGTTTTAGTTTCACAAGAGGAATTCTGTTAGCCTGATGTTTTATTATAGCTTGCTCTGTCTTAATCTCTATCTGTCTTGGTCAACCGGGGGGCAAAACCAAATGCAAAGTCATTAATAACCCATTCTCCAAGCTATTCATCGTCTGCCTAACAAAGAGCCAGGCATTATATTAAGGCATGCTATAAACATAGCAAATACTGAGGTATTCACTCAATTTTTCCTCAGTCAAGCATTAATTCTGCAGGAAGTCAGATGCAGTTTAAGGTCAGAGAGGCGGAGTAAAAATGTAGCAAGGAGTCAGGCTAGGCTAAATCAATTTTGCTTCTACAATTTTTAGTCATTTAAAAATATTTTCACAACCGCTTATGAAAGCCAGTGGGCCACATTTTCTACTGGTGTGTGTGGATCTTAAGGAAAGCCAGTGCAGAAACGCTGTCATGAAATCAAATGCTTTCATGAAGCTTTTGCTCGTCAGACAGAATTTTGTTTCAGTCTATATTTTCCCCTTGCAGTACATCTAAACCCAGCAAACAGTATTAATAGAATAGGCTGAAAATCCTCCAACAGAGTATTTTCCACAAGTGAAAGTCAATTTGTTGAAATCCAAACAGTCTGTAAAAGCAATTCAATTTTCACAACACTGCAGTAAAAATGCCTGGCAACTATCTTGAAGTCGGAGGCCTTGGGTTTCCAGGGTCTGCCGCCTGTGAGACAGACAGGCCTGGGATGTGATGCAGGGACAGGCTTTTGCTTGAAATCGGAACAAAACTAGATTCCAAAATTCTGAAATCTTTCATGCATCAGAATTGTCTTTCTCTACCGAAGTTTAGGTGATAAGAATCAAACAGTGGATTCATAGATGAGATCCTGGATGTTAAACTGAGAAGGATCAAAGGAAATGACTAATGTACATTCACTGTTGCAGGTGAAAGACAGGCTAAGAATCAACAGGCAGATGCACTGGAAGAAAGCAAAATGGATTTTCAAAATTCATCCTGGTAAAATAATCTTAAAAAAAGATACAGAAGCTAGCATGATCATCTCATTTGTATCACACTTAATGCAGCCCGGAGAACTGCAACCTGACATTCCTGCGTGAGACTCCATAACTGATAGTTGAACTATAGCAAAAAGTTTTGCAACTTCCAGGAACTTATATATCTTGCAAAAATAAATACTTGCATGAAAGAGCTATTTCTACCATTCCAGCTAGTATTGTTTCTTTAATAATCCTGCATAATCAATGGGAGTTCTCAGTGTGAAAATGTTGTGTGATAAAACTAAAAATAGCACCACAGTCTGTCTCCTAATGAGGAAAATGATATTGTAAGAGATTATGCAACACTAAGTAAAAAAAATCCTCTTTATAATTACTCTGACAAGAAAAATAAAGAAAAGTTTGAACATTCTGAGATGATGACAACCTTCTTTAAAAATAAATACATTCTTTAATGAGGTGTAGGCAAGGAAAGATAATACACATCTGAAGGTCTCAATCGAGCTAGTGGATGAATTTACTGGACACACAACCAGTCCTAAAAAACTGTAAGGGCCTGGGGAATGGCAAAAACGGAAGAACAGCAAAGATGGCACCAATGCTTTAAAAGAAAACTTGATCCTGAGAACTATCATCTAGTAAATCTACACAATGATGCTTGTATCCAAAGGAAAATCCTTTAAATACGAAGGGAAGGATCAGCTCACTAACAAGTAGCAGTTAATGAAGATATGCATAGTAAATGGTCTGTACGTAAGTTCTTGTCTGCTTTAGAAAAAAAAGTTGGGAATATCCTCAGGACAGTTAACTGACGTGATTCAGGAGCTGTCTGCAGTGAAGCAAAGGAAGTTTGTTAGTGTCTTGTGTGTTGTTACACACAAAAATCACAAAATTGACTGGAAATAATGTAATTTGTATATAACACCAGATACCATTTTGTATATATGTATATTTATATACATGTATATAAAATAAAACCAAACTTTTATTTGACTTCTAATTGTAGTGTCCTCAAGATGTCTATAGCTATGTTATCACCTGTGCCCCCTCCACTGCAAGAGTCAGAAATTCACTTCATTTAGTGAAAAGTGAGCGTCTCACCACATCGCAGGGACCCGGTGGTCTAGTGCTTTAGGAAGCAGCTCGAATGTCACAAGACCCGGAAATGGCCCTGTAACTCCTGGCAAGGCTGACAGAGCTGATCTGATACCAAAGGTTGTCAAAGACTTGGTTTTTTTCCTGCCTTCTGCTGTGTGACATTTTGGTGGAAGCTGCCCATCCAAAGCATGTTTGATCATTTCAGGTTCAGAACTCTACATGCAAATGCATTCCATTGCAGCTGCTTGGAGAGGACATTTTCCCACTGTTCCTTGTCTGTTCCTTATTATCCCCACAGCAGGATAATCCCCCCTTGCCAGCCCTGGCTGCTTCTTGCAACCCCTGCCTCCGGCCACCTCTCCTGCCCTTTCCTTCAAGATCCCTTTCAGTGCCTTGCCAGTTCTCCTGCCCCAGGCGTGTTGTCCCTCAGCATTGCCCCTCACGTGGAAAACTTGGATTCTCTTTAATCCCCCTTCCTTGTTCTCTGCCCCCTACCCTCTCAGGCTTAAATCTCCCATGTTCCTTGTCGTGCACACTGGGACACCATCCTGCACCCCACATTCCCTGCTCAGGCACGATTGGCATCTCCACACAGCACCCTCCCACACACATTCAGAGGACCTTCTCTGTCCTTACTGCTTTCCGCCGCTCTCCACCATCCCCTTTACTACCCTGGTTGGAACACCAGCTTTCAGGACAGAGGCAACCTCCGTCTTTACCACAGGCCGTGTAACTTGCTGCTGCCAGAGTTTGTAAGTGCTGACCAGCTGAAACTGGAACCGCCTGTGGCTTCCGTCCCCGGGAGAAAAACTGTAAGAGACTGTCTTGATGCAATGCAACGCAGGGCCGTGGTTTCACCGAGACCTACACGCTAGTCTGTGCTGAAGGATAAGCTTTCCGTTATGAAACATAACAAAAATGGCTTCATTTCTGAATCGTCTCCTTTCAAAGCATATTATTTGCATCAGAATTACTCTGGCTTTGCCCCTGTGCCTGTTCAAAAGGAGACAAATCATTCTGTTCTGGAGAGACAAACCAAAAATGAAATATTACAAACGTAATGACTTTCAGCCTGAGACCAATTTTTTTGCTGAACACTTATGAAAGGAAGACAAAAAAAACCTACGCAGAAAACCCAAAGGGTATAAGACTGAACAGTGTGAAATTTCACACAGATACAGTACCTCTGTGTACAGAAGAAAGAAGCATTTTTCCTCCATTTCAGCCCCCACCAGAGTGCAGGTTTAACTACACACCTGCACTTGGCACCTCCTTAATACGCCAGCAATTGCCAGTTCTGGTGCCTAGCCAATAAAGCAGCTTCCACATATGCACTTTTCAGACTCATGTATGAAAGTCAAATCATCATCAACAAGCCAATCAATCCAAGGCCTCTTATTTTCACGCCCCTTTCTCTAACATCAAGACCACTAGTTTTTAACTTGTTTTTAAAATCTCTTAGTTCACTTTTAAGGAAACTGCTTTCAGTGTAACTGGGAGAAGTGAGCTTATGGACCTAGATGCGCTATACTGGCAGCTATCCTACTGATTGTGTTTTGTTCTTACTGTTTGCTAATTGAAAAAGATTGAAAATCACTTCTCTAGTTACGCTTCAAATCTCAGAGCATGACATAAAACCCAGGAATCCGAATTTCTACCAAACAATGTCTAGCTAACAAACAGTGAGCTGTCTAACCCATCAGGAAAGTTTATATATCCTATCCCCCTGTTAAAGCTGAGTAGAAATAGGATAATAGCTTGCTAACGCTATCAGCTGAGACAACCTTTTATCTCAAGCAGACACAGCCCACACTCAGAAGTACCAGACAGACCCTGCACAGAATCATTCTTCTTAAATGTCATGGATTGCCTGTTTTAAATTGAAAAGTCCCAGAGAAAAAAATAGCAGTAAAAGAATTGAGCCGAGGCTGCAAAGCTGGGTACCCAAAAGTTAGCAAGTGTCGTAATACAGGAAGACCAGACAGAACTCTGCAGGCAGCATGCCAGAGGGAACGAGAGAGAAATTAAATGAACCTGTCATGCTTTTTGCACTCTAACTTTGCAGAGTCTATTAGTAACACAGGGTAAGATTATCACAAGAGGCTCGCACCACCACAAACAGAAAACCCTCTTACGCTCCCACTCCCTGTGCACTGGTCTCCCCTACCACCCAGCTTTGTCCAGCGATGCATTTACATCACACAAGTGTGATATGCTAGTAGGTTAAATTTGCTAATAAACCAGGATGTGAGCATGTTATACCTACTTAGTATTCAGTTTGCTCTTTTATAAATGATTTGGTAGAGAATCAGGCCCTCCTCTCCCTCTCTAGCTGACTCTCATCTGATTCTAATTCAATTTCTCTGCCTATTGTTTATTTCACCGCTCCCCTGTGAAGTGTCAAATGCTGATGTTCCGTCAGCCCAGAACTGTCGTTTATATTTGTCATTCAGTCCTTGTTAAAAAATAAAACAGGACTGCGCCTGCCTTGGCGTGCTCTGCCTGGGAATTCCCTGTGGTAAAATTAGTCCATTTAGATGGAAAGTTTTGTGTCACTCCCCTGTCTAAATTGGCAGATCTGGCTCTTTTGCAAAAACCAATAAACTGTGAACCTTGATGCATCTGTCAATCAAACTCATCTTTCGTGAGCAAAGCCAGATGACAACAAAAGCTGGGCAGGCTCCTCCGATTGGTTCTTCTCATTTAGGCATATCAGGAGGCACCTGTCACTCCTCTGGCTCAGCATCGTGCTCAGAGGGACTCCATTCACGGAGAGATGAAGCCTTATTGGGGGCTGGGTTGGGAAAGGAGGAAGGGGGAGTTTACCCTCCTCACATCCAATACAATCTGCAGCTTGGCTCTTCCCTCACGACTCTGGTGAGAGGCAAGGAACTGGCATCACCTTTTGTTCTGGGCATGTTTTTTTCACATCTTAAGTAAAAGCTTTGATTTCTTGAACTATGTGGGTTTTCCGGTGGCTAAAAGGATGTAGCAGGAGCGGTAAACATGACATGCTACATCCCTGGGGCTCAGGGGACTGAGCCATGAATCCACAGAGGAGGGAGAGGACATATTCCAAACCCCTTTCCAAAGCTGCTGTGTGCACCCTGCCTATCTGGTCACCCACTGAGGAGGAGAAGGAGAGAGGAAACTGAACCATTCAAAAAATGTGTCTGCTTGATGACGGATTTATGTTGCCTCTTAAGCAGCCCATCACAAACCTTGTCCCAGGCACCTGTGTTTTCTCATTCTACTTTGTTTTGCTCAGAACAGCTCTACAATCATCTGTCAATTACATTGTTTGCAGGTATCAATGCAATTGTCTTGGCAGTGCAGTAGCCAGCCAGTTCTCTCAAAACCAGAATAGGGTGCATGACTAATTCTCACAGTTGCCTCAAGTCCCATGAAAGTGTTGTGCTTTTGGTGCATTTACAGGACATATGATAAGATGAAAATCTCAACCTTCCTAAAACAGTTGTGAATTCATTTGGTTCTACTGTCCAGTTTCAATTACAGGCTCAAAAAGACAAGACAAAGAGCTTAAAAACAACCAGCAAAAAAAAAAGCTCTTTATGCCATTTAAGCTCATGTCATTATTCTTGCAGGTAGAGGAAAGCAATTCTTGCTTACTGAGTGTTTGAGTCTTGCCAAACTGAGCATACAAAGTACTGATTTTCATGTAAGACATGGATCTGGTAAAACCTTGACCAGATAATGCTATTTAGCATTCATATACACATTTGCTGGGCTACACGTATAAGGTCAAAATACAATCTGTACCTCATTGTTTAGGGTCTTGAAAAGTCTGCTAAAAGATTGCTTATATCAGGCAGCTTAAGGGGTACTGAAGGAGCTCGCAAAGCAGCATAGCCATGGGCTACAGTCATGGAAGAAACATTTGAGTCCTGATGTATTGCGATTATGAACCATATTACAACATCACCTAGAGATACTGAGACAACGGCTCTGTGCATTATGTACAAAGTAAGACATCATTCCTGTCCTGACCATCCTACTTATCATTAGACAAAACCGAGAGGGGAAGTGAGTCAGTCCATGCTGCTCACCTGATCATTGACAGAAAGGGAACGACCCACAGATCTCACCAGCCATGCCAGCACGCTGGATCCTCCTGCCCTTTTTGCGGGTATGAGTAAAAGCAAAGGGGGCCACCACCAATTGGCTCTAGCAGAAGGATGCTGGGAAGCAGTCATATTCTGGGGAGAGACAAGGCATGGCTGCTCAGACCCACCTCACCAAGGTACTTTGAAAGGTTTGCCAGATTCTTGAGAAGCAAATGAAAGAAAAGATAATGAACCTTCCACACAGGTTTTCTACCTGCTGCATCCTTTTCTGGCAGGGGACTACATACCCAGAATGTAAAGAAAGTCTAAGCATATGAGTTGGAAAATGCTGTGACAAAATAGAAGAGAAACCTTAGGATGTTAGACAGTGGAAAGGCAAGTGCAAACAGACAGCTCACAGAAGCACACTGGTAGCCCCAAGAATGGCCATAAAGCCGTTAATACATGGAGATGCTTAGCCATGATTTCCCAAAGCAGCTCTCTAAAATGTAACCCATATCCAGGGATCTAACTAAGCACCACAACTTTCCCAAATCACTGACAGCCCAGAATTGTCCCAGTTTCTTCAGCATCCGTGTTTGTTGCAGATGCACTCAGGAGTGGAGTGAGATTTCCTTCCATGATTCCTTCCATCCCAGTACTCTGGGGATTCCCTGGCCAGCAGCCCTAAGAAACTGAGCAGCATCCAGCTACCACAGAATAAACTGTAAAGAGCAAAATATCTTTTTGGTAAATGCCACAAAGTATCATTCTGTGGAAACATCCTGGTGATGTCAAACATTTCTTCTCCTTGGAAGCAATTTCTCTGCCAGTACTGACTTTCAGAAAATCCTGCTCTGGGTCAAGGTGCCACACGAGAAGTACCCACCAAAAGGAGATGAGAGAGAGTGGAAACAAAACTACAGGGAACTCAGAACAGTCTCTGATTCTGGAAACCAGGCACGGCCTTTACCGATATCTCCGATATCATCCTGTGTGTCTTTCTATATTTATCTTTGAGTATGAATTGCCTATTTTGACCTGTTATTGTTTGTTTATTCATGTGTTTACCTCTTCATATGTGTTTTGCTTGGCTGATACAGCAAAAGCAAGAAATCAATAACATTTTGATTTGCTCTGAGACATGTTTGCCTTCACAAACTGAGACTGAGCACAGACACCACCTGTTCTCTCAGAAGACAGGGAGACACCAGAACATTTGGGACCTGTGGTGAAGGATATGGCAGGGGAAGGTGGATGCTTATGTGATTATATCACAGGCTGGGCTTCATCATTTTTGTGTTCCATTCAAAGGTGAGTGGGATGGAAGGAGGCAAGGCTTTTTGGAGCCCTTCCTGCTGGCAGTGAGTCGTACATCAGCAAGGGTACTAGATTTGTGTCATCTCTGAACTACGAGGGCTTTAACACAGGAAAAGCAAAAGCTGCAACACGTCTCTTCCCTTGCGCAGCCACTCAGAATACAGACAAGTCAAGCCACGATTATTTGGTTCCATATGCATAGAACCGCCTGTGTGTTTTTTATGCAATACCTATCTGTGTACTATAACAGTGAGCATCAGAGCCCACATTAAATAGCCAAGCAGAAGCCTCAAAAGGCAGCTGGAATCTTACTACTGACTTTGGTTTAGACTCCAGAACAGCAGAAGGGTTCTCATGCTCTTCATTTGACAAAACAGACACTTCTCAGTTTGAAAATCCCATGCTGCTAACAGAAGAGAGATATACTGACAAAAATCATGCAGCTGCAAACTTCCTTATGCTCCTTCTCCTAAGATGTAAGTGTTGTGATTGCAGGTCCTCTCACTTTATCCCATTAACCCAGTTTTAAAGCGACAAAAGTGTGCTGAAACTGTAAGCCACTGATCATCTGGTTTGCTTAGCAAAGAGAATGTTTTTCCTGGCACTGTTCCTCCCTAGGCACCCACAACTAGCCAGTGCTCTGGCTAACATGGCTTGCTCCTAAACTGATCAACCTTGAAAAAAATGGCATGATTCTAGTTTCAGTTAGCAGGGTCAAAATAATAACAACTACTGGTTCTGTATCTATCCCCATTGCATTGTATTTCCCCTCGCCAAGTGAGCTTTTCTCCGCCAACTCTTACTCAAATGGTGAACCAGTCACCTAAGACAGCCCAGACTAAAGAGGACAAACAGAGTAGAAAATGGTCATTATAAGGAGAGATGGAAACAGCACTAGTCATCACCCTTTTGTGAACATGACCCACACCTCTGCCATAGAGGATTTCACGGCCCCAGAATAAACCTGGTACGAACGAGCTCCTTCATCTCTGAGCTGCCAAAGTAGTAGACTACTACTCTTAATAGTTTCTGCTTTGAATTTCTGTGTGACTCCAGTGTTTGAAAATACACAACACTGATAGCAACCAGCTTGTTCATCCAACTAATGATGGTCCTCAACTTGAGGAATGAGATTTTACCTTTCTGACCACGGTCACCACCTTTTCTCAGTCCTACAGTCAGATGGATGTTTATCTACGTTGAGGTTAGTCCCTCAGACTCAGAGAACTCCTTTCTACCTCAGTTAATGCTACAATATTGGTACGATGACTTACTTGTGCCGTGCTAGAGACAAAGATCTACTCTACAAGTGTCATCAAGAATCTGTCAGTTCTGCTCAGGCCTGAGTATCCACTTGCCTGGGAGGCTAGTCCCCTAACTTAGCCCCCTAAGTTTCCTTTTACCCGCCATAGATAGGGTTGGTTAAAGACAAATTGTTTTGCAGACCAGTGCCACTTCTAGCAACTTACTGAGGTCTCCTGCTTCTCTCCCAAGATCAGGCATTGGTGTTGTGACTTAGAACACCTCTGTTAGGCTCTTCAGGAGCAACAGGCTTCCCACAGCTTCAGCTAGAATCACGAGCACGCGGAAAGCACCCAACGATCTTTTCAAGTGACCACACAAATTCTTCCTTACAAGTCTCTCATGACTACAAAAAGCTTTTGTTTCTGATCGTCTATAGCTTTCTGTGAACTTCCATTCCTGATTAATCACAACATTACGAGGCAGAGCATTATTATAGGTGTTATTTTCTCCACCAACTATAAAAGAATCTTTATCAAGCTTTTCTGGGCTCCAGGCAGAAATCTTAACTGAACCATACACTCAAAGATCCTTCCAAATTCAAATCCCTTTCATGTCTTCAGGAATTTTCTGTTCTGTTTTACAATTATGCCATTTTCTTACCTTTATCTGTGCTCCATGTGGCCTGTTGCTGTGCTTCTCAGGGCATTCTTTGACCTCTGCATCCCCTGGTGTCAAGAAGACTCTTAATTGGAATTCATCAAAATGGTTCTTGAACACTCCTCAGCAGGCAAACCAGAGGCTTCCACAGCAGAACCAGACTCTGCAGGTCACAAGAACACTAGAAAAAGATGACACTTGATTAGATTACAAAGCAGCAGATTCAAAGATGATTAAATTTTTTCTCCAACAGTTTGTATTTTGACCAATTGAATTTTTAACCACAGGAAGTTACCATGATTCCAGAAAAGACTGAACAGTTTTATAGATTAAAAAAAACCCCAACAAACCCAAAATAAAACAAATGAGAGTTATGAGCATTCTGGAAAGACAAGAACATTTGGGATTAAGCCAACCTGTAGATTACTTGAGCTCCCAAAAAACTGCAGATGCTTCCTATGTTTGCCCGTTGCCCAGTTCTTCTGCCTTCCTCTTAAGAATCTCTTGAGACTACTGGTAGGGATGGTACACTGGACAAAACATGAGCCTGGCCCAGTCTTAAAAATCCTATACTCTTAAATCCACAGCTTTAGTGTTAAAAGTGAGGAAACAGCCTGCAATTCTGGCTTACATTTCTAATCATAGCCACTGCTTCAGGACCTGCGTATTAAACAATTTTTAAGTCTTCTGTCTTGCAATCTCAGCCAGCTACCTATTGGATTCCGGTTAGTTCTAAATGTAACCTGCTTGGAGCTTATTTTGATCCATGTTGTCTCCGCTATTTTATGCGGGCTTCAGTTTTGAATCATTGCCTTTTCAACCATATTTTTTCACCTCCATTTCACAATCCCGAAATACTTGTATTATTTTGGGTTTTACTCTCTATTTTCAATTTTTAGGGATAATTTTTTATAAAAATATTTTGTTTCTGTCCCAAAGATTCAGTGGTGTGAGTGAAAATACTCCCATTTACTCCATTAACGTGTCCTATGTCATGTTCACCTGACTGGCTCAGGACAGCCTGATCATAACCAGTTTTCTCAGAAGCTTGATTTGCCTTCTGTATCCACCACTGTCAATCAGAAGTCTGAAGTCAAAAGAGTTACACTCATGTAAACAGTGCATAAGTGAAACTGGAATCAGGCATTGACTTTTAAGATAGCTGTTTTCAAGTTCATTGCCACAGCTACCCCAGAGGAGACTCCTAGTGCACTGTGATCATCTTGTCTGGTCTCTGATATGAGATACCCATAGGGCT
>NW_010250684.1:0-31087 GCF_000690775.1 Eurypyga helias | reverse complement strand
TTCCTGCTGTGGATCCAATAGCTGGGATTGAGCTAGGGGAATCTGTTTCTGAGGAATATTTGCTACCAAGTATAAAGGTTCGAGTGCTGGAAAATACAGTGAACCCCAGCTAAAATATTTTGACAGGTGATTACCTGCACTGTTGGAAATACGCACATTATTTCTGGTTGAATTTACCTGCTATCAACTTACAACTGCTGGAGCTTATCAGATCCTTGTATACTATGCTTCAGAGCCTTTGCTACCAAACTGTATGTTCTTCCTTTTGGTTCATATCTATGAACTGTAATACTACTAATCTTTTTTTTAATGAGGAAACCAAAAAACTTTACAAATAACTTGTCTTTTGGTTTCATATCTCCATGTGGAGGCCCTCTTTATAGAGACACTCAATTTCTATACAAGCACCTTGCCATTAGCAAGCAATGATGTTTCTGTTATGTGGGATTGTAACCAACCAGGTTCTCCCTTCACAGGTACCCCCAATTCAGACTGGTCCTTTGCAAGCACCACATACATCTCCCAAGTTTTCTGATTAAGCTCTGTCTGTTTGCATGACTTCTATGCAGAAAAAACACTGCTCAGTTACTGCCATCATTCTTCATTTGTATATGTTAGTTCCTATATGTACTTTTGTTTATAGTCTTAAAATACAACAAAGAGTGGGTTACACAACTTACACTTTAGGATCCCACATAAAGATTACTACACTCCTGTTTCCTCCTTAGACTCATTACCTCAAATTACAACTGCTGATTTGGATCCGCTCATCTCTAATGGGAGTATTTCTAGGTTTGATCCCCTGCTCTACCGATGAATCTCAGCTTTATTTACCTGAGTAACTACAAGGGAAACCTGTTACAAAGCCCTGAGAAGGAGCTGCCTGCACCATTTCCTTGGAGTGATCATACCAAGACAAGGAAAATTTTTACCAGAAAAGAATTATATTTGCATTTGCATTATATCTGACTGAACAATCTAAGTGCAAGACCATCTACCACCACACCACCTGTGTTTCACCATCCCCAGTTTGGGGCTTGCCACTCCAGTTCTGTCTCCAGGCTGTTTATGATATGGCCACTCGCTTTGTCAGCTGGACTGATGAAACCTTTGCTCCCAAGACAAAGATGATGACTGAACGCTGGTAAACTGAGCCACAGTGCTCCAACAAACAAAGGCAGATCCCACTACCCTGCAGCTAAAAGCTCCAGATGGCAATTTCAGAGCTGCTGAGCTCTGACTTAATGCTGCTCCCAGTGAGATCTGCAGGAAAGCTACTGGTAACTCTTCCACTGATCTCAGCACTGAGCGTTCTGGAACATCCCACTGGCAGGGTAGGGAAGGCTGAGGGAGAAGACAGAGGTGATGGTGACACTAGCAGAGCCCTCTGCACATTCATGCAACCAGCATTTCACTGACATACCTCCCTCCGATCAAGTCCTTTGTACACCTCTTTAGTCATTCAAAGATTCCTAGAAAAGACGTAATTTAATCTTTATTCAAATACTTCTGTTTCATCCAAATTGACTTTCTTTCTGACTTTGGTTGGTTTTACCATTATCCATGCTGTCACACATGCATGTGCGTGCATACCCACACTTCTGCACTCAGAAGTCGTGAAGCCAGTGGGACTAAAATGACGATCTAGATCCTGCTGACTAGAAACTGGATCCATAAGCCAGAGTCACGACATTTT
Source organism: Eurypyga helias (assembly GCF_000690775.1). NCBI lineage: Eukaryota > Metazoa > Chordata > Aves > Eurypygiformes > Eurypygidae > Eurypyga > Eurypyga helias. The sequence goes on along the minus strand of NW_010250684.1, from coordinate 29,391 downwards.
AATGACAATGTAATTGCAATGTAATTTTAATTATATTGGGAAGTCCCTCATTTTCCCTATCTTGGACAAGGTGAAATGATGTAACTTGAGATTGTCAAAGGCAGGTATGGGAGCAGGCACCCCTTTCTAACCCATACTGAGGGGAAACTGGGAACTCAAATCACTGATATTATTTTGTAAGATGGGATTCCTTCTTGGATATCCCTGACTAATAGATACAATGGCAGATACCAAGGCATTGTGAGGTGCTGGACACCATTAATACGCATTGAAACAATATTTGGGCATGTATCAGCATTTTGAGGATTAACCACATTTGTCTCTAGCTTCCCACTCACTTTGGTATGAGGAAGGAGTAGGGATGTGAGCATTACATATGGAGGCTTCTGGCTGAGCCCCAGGGACACTATACAACAACAACTAGATTTTACTGTTGGGGGTATTTTTATTTCTTTTCTCTACACCCCTTCCTCCCCCAGCCCTCACTAGGGCGAAAATTGTAGAAAAGCAGCATCCTGACTCCCCTCATGACTTAAGTGGCACTCCCTTCTCCCCATCTCTACTGTGCATTATCCATTGTACTGAGTTGGAGTGGAGGGAGATAAAGACGAACAGAATTTTTCCTCTTTCATTTTATTTTCTTAAACAATCTCCTCCTCCACTCCCCTTTCTTCTACTCCTCCTCTTCTTCATCCTCCCACCCACCCCCACTCTGTCCATCTCCCCTCATCCCACTCACACACCACTCCCCCCCTTTACCGGTATCCAACACTGTCAACCCAAACACATGATAAATTGCCCTGTCAACAGAATTCATTCAGGGACCAATTAATTCCACAGAAATGAACCAGGAGCCATCAGTTGCTGAAAAACTCCAAGTGCAGGGAGCGAGGAAGCTAGCTTTGTGAGTGAGAGAGAGAGAGAGAGAGAGAGGCTTGGGAAGTTAGTCTGACAGAAATTGGTCATTTAATGCTTAAGTGCACCGTAGACAGCCCTGTCATAGCAGCCGGCATGGCAAAAACTCCCCCAGTGCTTTATTTATTAATTATGTGGAGCAGCACGGGGGTCACTTCACTGTCTCAATACAGACTCATCAACTTTACTTCTTGTCACTGGAAGAGATCCCACAGCATGTGGGATAGAGGGCCAGGCCTTATCCTGGCTCTGTCTCCTGCCATCCTGCCACAATACAGGATAGAAGCAAGTTTGCTAGAGCACCCCCTGTGCCCTCAGTGAGAGTGGGCAGCGGCAGGCAGGGACACAAGAACAGTCAGAAGTGGGAGGCAAACCATTATCCTGCTGCTGCCCAGCTCTGGAGCAGAGGTGGTGGGTGCCTGGAGATTTCATTTGCAAAGCTTCCTCATTATCCTCCTTAGCCATGATGCCTGCAAAAATCTGACAGCAGTTAGGCTGCTGATGTATTATGAGTGCTGCCTATCCTGCTGATCAATAGTATCTCATTGCTCCTTGCTGTATTCCCTCAGCTACCTATACTAGCCGTTGCCTCTTGACTCATACTTGTAAGTTCTCTAAGGGCAGGACCATCTTTCTCTAAACATGTGAGTACAGCACCAGGCAATGCCAGATTCTGATCTCTAAGAAGTTCTCCTCAAATGGTAGTAACAGAAATAACAACAACAACAATTCTTTTTATAGAATCACAGAAAATAAGGCTGGAGTTGACCTTAGGAGACTGTCAAGACCATGCTTCGGCCAAGGCAGGATCGACCATTGTTGAAGTACTCCTAAACCTTTTTGTCCAGCCTGATTTTAAGACCAACAATAGAGGGTACACAACCTCCATAAGCCATCCACCCCAGTGCTCTGCTACCCCATTCCCCTCTCCACCCTGCTGTGGCTTTAAGATTTGAAAACATTTAGTTCCCTCATAGAAAATGTCAAGCCAGGCCCTGAGATATATCTCCATCTTTAAACAAGAGAGAGAACTATGTCTCTACCATATGGTAGAGGATTTACAAATGATGCATGGGGAGCTTTTCACAAGCTCTTGTCTGGTGGGAAAACAATGGGATGCATTGTGGTTTAATCCAATATAACATTTATTTTCCAGTTGGGTCAGTAGAACCAAAACTTCATCCTCCATATAAAAGCTTAAGAATGCAAAGAAATGCCTGGAGTGTTGACATTACACTGGTGCTGCAGAGTTTAGGCCTCTTGCTAGCCACTCTGCTGGCCTAGCAAAGAAGAAACAACTCTTCCTCTGCACATGATTACTGGTGTCCAGTGCAGAACTGGAGTGTCGGAACACTTCCAGCCCACACATTACTTACCTGTGCCTGGAGACACAGACCTACATTTCAAAGTTTTGAATTCCTGGCCTGGATTTTCCCAACCTGTGGGAGTGTTCAAATATGGGGTTTAAGGGTGTCCCTTCTGCAGATGTCTCTCTAAATACGCGTGTCCTTCCATGCTTATCAGCACAATAGGGGCACACAAACCACAGCAGAAGTCTGAGTTGGTGAATCACTGCAGTGCTATGTTGGCAAAGAGAGGTTGCCTTTACCTCTTCTAACCCCACCACAGTTCACTTTAAAGAGGCAAGAAATCCTTGCCCTGCCTATCACGGCACACAGAGGGGAGAACAGGCCTAGCAGTACAGATAGACCCCGCAGCACATCAGCTGGCGTGTTAGATTTAGTTCAATGCCGCGAACTACAAAATGTATCCTCGTGATTTGGAGCTACCAGTCAGATCCTTTCAAAGCCTGGAGGACACCTTGGAGGGATATCCTGGATTGCTGTCCCTTGTACCCATCCCTATCCCAGAGGCAACCGCCCAAGATTGCAACTCCACAAGCACCTTATAACACCGTGGGCCAGCTGACAAACTGGAATAACTGTGCCAGTTTCCTTAAAAGAGAGAAGCTTTACACAAGCCAGGAGGATATCCATTCTGTCCTCAAGACCCAACAATATCTCTAATGGGCATACCTTGAACAATAAGAGCCTGGAAGCAAATATCTAATCCAATGACAACCTGTATTTACGTATGTATCTGTATCTCTATTTATGACTCCACTCTCTCTGTACTTACCCAGTAATGGATAAATCTTAGTGTGTTATGGAAGGTACAGCCTGATCAAGAAACTGAGTTGACAAAGGACTATGTAAGTCACATGGGATCCTTATAAATCCCTTCCAAGATCAACTGCAGCAGCATTTCTCAATCAGGCTTCAAGTGCGCTTTTTAGCATTCATTTATTGCTAGCAAACAATATTTCATAGAGAAATTTAGATGAAAAATGTTTTCTGTTCCTTCGCTTCACATGAGAAGAGGGAGAGAATCTTTTATTTCAGCTAACGAGTAATGTGCCTGGGCAAAGACGGTTTTAGCTGACCTGCAGGATGTATAGCCTGCAGTAATCTTTACTACTGACTCTTAGGTAACTGCCCGCAGTGTGAGTATTAGCACACATGCAGAAATAGTAACCACCGCCTTCACTTTCTGCAATCATTACAATATAGTATTAGTCAGGAAAAAGTAGTAATTTTCCCATGAAAAAACCCCAGAGTCAATAACCCCAGAGATCCCTGCTAGTTCTGCTCATTTCATTCCTGTGCTTCATCCAAAAAGTGAAGGGGAAAACAATGAATTTAAAAAGTGAAACTTACGTGCACAGTTGTCTTTGTTGGCCTTTAAAAACCTCATATACCAGATATTCAGAATGATCATCCTATTACAAGTTAATATTCAGAATGGAACATTTGAATAACATAATTCTCATGAGATTATAACTATTTTTAAGAGGAACCATGAATGCCTAGAAACCACAAGTAATGCTGAGGTCACTCAGATATTATGGTGATACTATAAATAACCAAAACAACAAATAGATCAATATTTTAAATGTTCCTACCTGATGCCAGAAACAAGCTACACCTTCACAGAGCAGGCAGGACAGGAGAAATTAGACATGAAAAAGTTTTGATAGTGGAGGACCTAATAACAAACAGGTCAGAAAATTTACTTTTTTCTTGGGATAGACTTTCTTAGGGAGATGTTGATCACCTTTATTGCCTAAAAGGATAGACAATAAACATCAAGCTCACTCTGTGGACTGAAAGGATACATTGGCCTTCCCTTTGCTCACCCCAAGGACATCCCCACTACAGGAGCACCCTGTATTCTGTTGTTACAAGTTTGTTCAATCACTGCAGGACCGTAAGGATGGGCCCAATTAGATGCAAAGTACCTACTGAAGCCCATAAGAACTGAAGGCCCACACATTCAAGGCCCATAGGTGAGAACCTGATGTAACAAGGAGAGAAAACTCCTGCCATAAAGGTGGCAGGAGCTGCTGTCATTGTGTGAGCAGAGGAACCTTGGTTTGGCCCTGGAGCTTACAATGAGTGCTTGTTTTCCAGAAGGTAAAGCCAAGCTGCCTTCACTTTCTACGTGATGAGAGTTTTCAAAGAGCACCTGAATAATTCAGAGAGGCTTTGAACTGAGTGCAGATGGGTATAAAATCTTTCCAGAGCCAGCTGGGAAGCAGTATTCCTGGCACTTCTCACCTCCTGCCACTTCTCCTTGACATATGATCCTAGGCCAGCAGCTCTCCCAGCTCTCAATGTACTAGCAGCTCAGTGACATGTTTGGTGTCAGTGGAGATCCCACAGCTCTCTCAGCCCCCAGTGTCTCTTTCTCAGGGTGTGATACTCATTTACCACTTAAGAAGTATGGTGGGGCATGAGAACACACTGCTCCACAAGTCTCCTTTCGAGGATGGATGACACTTCCCTCTGGGGACGATAGTTCAGTACGTCCACATCACTGCTTGGCTGAAATCACCTCTGATCCAGAGGAAAAGGCCTCTGCAAGGGACACTTGGGGTGTATTTTTGCGTTGGGACAGAGTCAAAGTTGGGGCAGACCTTTTGTATGCAGCCATGAGAGAATATGACAACAACAGCTTTTACTAAGCCCACGTGGTCTCCCTGTTGCTCCCTTCCTTTTTCAGGTAATTCTGCATCTTGAGTCAGGCTTTACTGATCCTGTCAGGGTTTACCCTGACCTGAACAGGATCATCTGTGATTTACAATAGCCCAACCAGGAAAATAATCTGGTCCTTTAAAGATACAATGTATATATGCCTTTCATAGAGTATTTACAGTTTCTCATCTAACAGTGACTTGATGCTACATCAATGATTTGATTTTCCCCAAGTACCCAGAGAACATGCATTGAAAATTAATTTATTCATGTTGACTTTAACAGACCAGTTCTGGGTTTATACCATCATAAGGAAACTGAGAATCAGAGTGAGTGTGAGCAGATGCATTCAGCAAGACAGAGCTTTTTTATTTTTGTCACTTTCCTATGACCACTCTTTAAAGCATGCTTTTTTCTCTCTCTCTTTGACTAAACTATAAACTACTATACGAGCCAGGAAAGTTTTTCAGATGTCAATATATCTCTCTATATTGATTTGTACACCTGGACCTTAACTGTGCTAAGCAGCCAGCCTGCAGTTCTGCCTTCCACTGGACTGCGTGCATGTTCTGACTGACCCAAAGCGATACGGACGAACACAAAAGAGCAGAAGTTATTGTAACTAAAGGGTCCCCACGCAGATGATGTAAAAGCATAGCTGTGTCATACAAACAAGACACAATACAATTCTTCCCACTCACAGTAACTGCTTTTCTAGCCCATTTCTAAGGACATGTGTGAATGGATGCCGGCACCAGTTTCTCAGTGCTGCGCAAGCATTGCTCACTTTGGCTTCAGTCTAACACAGGACTTCCCAGGAACTCAGAACCATGCCCGGTTTACAGCTGGGGGAGCTGAGGCACAAGAATTAATTACTGTGTGCATGGTCACACTGCAACTCATAGCTCAGCAGAGAATCGAAGTAATGTCATTTAGATGCCACTTAATGTCACTTAGTATTTGATCCGGTAGGCTGTTCTTCCCACAGCTGATCACCCTTTTGTATGTAAATCAGGCACTGGAGCTGGAGGAAAGGCACTGTAAACTTAAGATACTGGGAGAGGGAAAGAAACTGCTGGAAAAAAAAGAAAGAGAACAACCTATCTGGCAGGGTTTGCAAAGGGAAGGAATATGCTGTGATTAGCAGTTGAGTGTGCAGAGGTATGGAAACGTCTCCTTGTAACGTTGACGGCTCTGCTCCCCAGAATTTTCTATCACTTTTCAGCCAAGCAGTGACATGAGCCCAGAAATGGGCTCTTTGTCCTAAGACGACCTTGCTGTTCTCAAGAATATATTTTTGTTGTGTGTTGTGCACTGCTTGTGCAGCAGGGCTCTGGTCCTTGCTTTTTCAGGAGTACCAGAAGCGCTAACTTAGAGTGGAGGTGGGCAGGTTGTGTACATGCAGTCCTGCAATTCCCATGCCTCTTTTCTGCTCCTGAATTTACCCATCACGGAATGACAAGTTTCATAGCACAAGGACAAGAATATGACTGTGCTCTGAGGAGATGAGAGAAAAAGTTATGAGTAGGAGTTAAGGGTCGGAATTAAAGAAGATAAACAGTCCTGGAGTCCAAAGATGCTGGCAAGCAGTATTATCTGAATGTTTTGTCCCAATCAAGCCCATAAGTCTATTCAAAGGAATACCATTACATACAGAGTGCTTGCAAACTCGGGCCATGATTAAACAGCAATGACATGTAGCAGCCTATGAAGGAAAGCAGCGGGTGCTAAAATGCTTAGCTGTTTTTCTTTTGAAAAATCAAGTGTGCTTCAAAGATAACAGGCCATGAAGATTAAGCTGCTACTGCACCAAAGGAGAAAAGCAGATGGAGCCACCAGCACTGCCACAGACGAGTACACAGAGATGTTTAAAGGCTGGAGATTTTATCAGCCCCTGCTGAAGGAGGGCTGTAGGTTTCAGCAGTGGAAGGTGAAGAAAGGCAAAGAGGAAAGGAAGGGGAGGAACATGAGGTAGAAGGATTTCATTAATTACAAGAGATTAATTAGCACCATAAAAGCAGGCACCATGGATTACAGCAACTGTCAGCAAAGAGCAGTGACAGCTGCAGCAGAGCTGGCCGGCCACTCCCGTCCCCAGCCACTGGCCATCTCCCCACCTCAAGCCGTTGGGGCAGTAAAACGGGCTCCCAAAATGAGGGGTAACTTGGAGGATGGAGCTCATCCGGACAGTGGAATGAGCTGGTGCTGTTTTTTTATACTTCCCATGTCACCTTGAGCAAATCACTGATCTTGCTATGCTCCAGTTCCTGAAATAGGGAGATATTTCTTCTGAACTGCCAATTTAAATTGTAAGACCTTTGGGGCAGAGAGTAGAGCACACCTTCTATTATATTTATAAAGGATTGGTAAGCGTTGAAGAAGTGCAGCAGTAAAGAGCTAGTCAGCTGGTAACCAGAGTCCAGATGCATATAGCTAAAGTTAGAAAAAAAATGCTCATGTACTCCCTCCCCACAGTGTACAGAACACTTTATTGGTATGAAAGGTAACTTCACTATGTCAGAGGTATTCTTAAACCAAAAAGCTGGAAGCACATGTTATCAGTTTATTTTCTGATAAATGTTTCTTCTTTTATTGAAAACATTTTCACTTCAACATTTTGTTCTATTTGTAAAAGATCAGAACACAGAAAGGCTCTAAAACCCATACCACCTTGATTTTGCTGAAGTGAAATATTTACATTGCTCTTAAAATGCCTTCACTCTGTTCAAACGTCGTAAAAACTATTCCTTGTTCTGGATCACAGCACACTTTTTGTGTATTAAAATTCTTAAGAAATTCTGTATTTACAACCATCATTATAACCACCTCCAGTATGTTCCACTGCAGCACCACCAGTAACATACTGTTCACATGTGAAGCATCTCTGTATTTGCTATTCAGCACCTATTAACCCTGTAAAAACGTTATTTACTTGGAAGCCAAATAAAGTGTGATACAGGGTGAAGTTCAATTATATATATGCACAGCACTGGAAGATCTGGTCTCCACTAAAGGTCCCACTTTTTCCCTAAAGCCACAGCAGGTACTACCATGTATGTCAGAAATGGAGACTAGAAGTCTCAAGGGAGGGCACCCTGGAGAGACTCCTGCTCTCAGCTTTCTGACTCTCAAGGACACAAAAGCATTCATGCCAAAATTTCTGAGCTTCTCATTGTCTCAGTTTCCCCACATACAAACTTGAAGATAGTATCTAACTCAGCTTCACAATGTGTTGAAAGGCCAACGTGTTTGTCTGTATCTGTGGGGCAGGGAAAGGCACAGGAGGGAAGCGCAAAGCAACTGAAACACAGTTGGGACCTCCTAGTATGGAAACAAACACAGTTCCTCTCCAAAAACCTGAATGTCCCAGGCAGACTTTGGGGATCTTCAAAGACAGAAAGCTAAACCCCAGAAATAAGCTGCCTTCCCCACCTCACACCCCCAATGCTCTCAACTGCCACTGCAAGTCACACACATCATCTGGACGTTCACATGGGGGAAAGAAAATGTGAAAACTGCTGGTCCACTGTGCTGTTCACCCTGCCACTTGGATTGTAACTTGTGAGGGACCCATTCTTGGCTCCAAGCACAGGGTGCAGAACTAGGAGATGAAACTGTAGCTTTACTATGTGACATCGGACGCGTCACTTCTCTCTCCCTGTGTCTCAATTTCCCCAACAGCAAGAAGGAGAGTGAAGGAGGTAAATGACCTGCCTCCTGGGACCATTGGAAGGACACAGTCTGCCAAAAAGCTGTGTCATAAGCATCTTCTGACCCAGACCCTCTACCATCTGTGAGAGCTTCCTGCTCCTTTATGGTGCTGGAGCCAGCAGCTCTGTGAGGCTCTGTACCTGCCTGCTACGCTCACAGCAGACATCTCAGCACAGAGAGTCAGACTCTGGGCTGCTCCAGTCTATTTTATCACAATTTACTTGGTAACAGGTTACAAATGTGGCATCTGATGAAAATAATGAGCCTTGATGTCACTTAGTGCACGAGGCTCCCTGCGTGTGTGCAGGGAATAGCAAACAAGAGCCAGCCTGGCCTCCTCACAGGTGCCAGCACAATTGGTCCCACAGCAGCATCCTTCCCCTGCGCTCTGCCTCAGCGAGCCTCACCCACCAGCCACATTCAGGCACTGTCAAAGACTCAGTGCAGCATCAAGGTCAAGCCCAAGGCAACCCACAGCAGGGCCACTCTCTACTATGACAGCTCAGTATCCCTTAAGGAACTCACCCAGTTCCCAAGAGACCAGCTCTCAAGGGCCCTAGCAGTTATGGCCCCAGGTGCATCTATGTCCCACCTCCAGAGGTACAGGTCAGCCAAGGGCAGAGACCAGCCCACTGTGAGGAAATGGTCCCTCCTCTCACCTTAGCACTGTCACTATGATGGGAAAAATTTTCAATGAAAAAAACATCCCATTGCAAATCTAGAGGAAGGTTACCCGGCTCTTCAGTGACTAAGTACTCCTGCTCTTAGGGGCTGGTCAAACCAAGCTGTACCAAAGACTTGCTAGGTGGCCCTGACCAAAGTTCCATTGGTCTTCTGACTCTTGGTTGTTTTTTTCTGCTGAATGAAGATGGAAGCACTCCTATATTCCATGGGATGGTCCTGAGGGTAAATCTGATAAAGACAGCCTGGGGCTTATGAACAAACGTAAAGGACCTAGAGGCTGGTGGGGAAGGGTGCAAGCAGATGTGATACAGAGCAGAGAAAGAAGGGTCAGAAGACAGGATAACCATGGAAAATACCATGAAACAAAGGCTAAAGCAGATATAGGAATAGAAAGTAATAAAATTAAAAGGGAAGGGCTGTGGAACAGAGCCAGGACACAGGTCTTCATTCATATTCCAAAGTTTTCTTTCCCCCCACCTTTTTTTTAACACAGGATTTACCAGATATTTACAAAGTTTCTCCTTAAAGCCAAAAAAACCCAACCCACACCTTTAGACAGAGAAGTAGAACAACAAACCATTATCTTGGACTTGGTGTTTTTGAATGCTATAGCTAGGCATCCTGACCAGACACTGTGTCTGGAATGGGCCAGATTTAAATGCTTGAAAATCCCCTAGAGGGGAAGAGGAAAGGAGCCTTGCAGCCCCTAACATGTACTATTATCACTATTTAAGTTTTATTTCAATATATAGAAATAAATGATGGCTACATGCAGACTCCTAGTCTCTTGGAAATAGGAGACAGTACAGGAGAGGAAAAAAAAATTACAAAAATTGTCACAATTTCATTCTTTCTGCACAGTAATACCTATTTTAAAACTTACCTGAGATGCAGGAAGCTCTTACAATACCAGTGCTGGACTAAGGGGAAAGAGGTGAGGGTTGCAGTCTTCATTTTGCTTCCCTCTGCTGTTTCAAAATCCAGATCTTGATTCCCCATGTGTGAGGATATGGTCTTCTTGAATTCCAGACTATTTGGATTATAAAACCTCTGGGATATGATCTCAAAACCTATCATGACAAGGGCCCTGATCTCATGAGAGCCTTTTATTGCTACTGTAATATAAACAACAACCCCACTCCTCTCATTAAAATCTCATCCTCTTCCCCAGAGCTTCAACACTGCTCATAGTCAGGTCACTGCACGTAGCCCATGTGTAAAGGGAAATGGCAGCAGGACAAGAGAGGGTGGATGAGGACATGCTGAGTACTTATGTTTGTTGAGCTGGTCACAGTGACACCTAGCTTTTTTTTTTTGCCTGAGTTGACAGCATAAGGCACACAAGAAATGCAGATCAGCTTTCGGTGTGCATTATCTCACACTGAGTCTAACATAGAACTATCTGAACAAGAAGAAAATGTAAGGTATAAAAGGGCTCTTTTTAATCTAGCAGAGAAAGGCTTAACAAGAACCAGTGGCTTGGAAGTTAGAACACAGTCAAATTCAGATAAAAAAATACAGCCCACAGTTTTAATTTATAGTGATTAGCTATTGGAACAAACTGCCAACTGAAATAGTGAGTTCTTATTCTCTTAATGTCATCTGTACAACACATGCCTTGCTCAGGAGGGCAGAGGAGATGATTTCATAATTCCTTCTATGTGTAAATCTGTTCTTTCTGTTACCTACTCATCCAGTGCTGTCAGGTCCCTCACAAGTTCTTTACCATCTCTCCTGATCTGGATCAGCATATCTACCTTTGTCACACCTGCAAGTTCCTCTTCCCTTTGTTCATTCCTTTTTCAGGTCATTAGCAAATATGTTAACCAATGCTGGCATTGGAACAGATTGCTTGTATTGCCCAAATACTTCCTCCAGCAACACAAGAGTTCTCAGTACATCCCTCGTCAGTCTGCTTCCAAATGGATTCTTGAATTTGGAAAAAAATGTTTTCTACTACCACTTCACTCTATGGAAGTCTCTGGGATGTGGCAGCCAAGGCATTTTCCCTAAATCTCTGCCCACAGTCATTTGAGAGTTCCCCTTCTGTAAGGGAACTATAGCTTTCCTATTTTGCAGATGTAAAAGTATGCCACAAGAGACCCATGTCCAGATGCAAAAAGGCCTTAAATGCCTAATTCTCACTGATCTCAGTGCTGAGTTACCCTTACGGATAAGTGCTCAAATGACTTTGTGGGGAGAGAGCACTACTTACAAATCCTATGTCTTCGCCAAAGTGCTTTGGAAGCACAAAAATAAGCCTGCAATCCCAGAGAGCCTTCGTGCTCACCCACACACAATATGGTACAGTCAGGAGACAGACACACTAAAGCCAATGTGTGAAGTAGTTACTGTCCCTCTTCTCTTTGAAACACCTGCATAACCAAGGCCAGCTCAACCCTGCACCCAGGGAACAGCCTTCTCTGCCTCTACATACTACAACCCCTAACCCCTGGGACCTGCTGACTGCGACAGATAGGAAAGCTCTCTGCAGCAGAGTGTCTGCTGGAATGTTTTTTAATTATCTCTGGAAAGTATGGACTGTGTATCATCATTAACTGGACTAAACACTGACGGTCAGTGAGTCAGGTACCAGTAAACGGTGCAATTAACAGCCAGAGGAGAGAAGTGTATTCAATCTGAAAGCTTTCTTTCTCAATCCATCTCCACTCATCACCCAAAGTGCTGAGCAGCGGACTTTTACTTTCAATTACATTAATCAGGTTAATTCCAAGTTAAAGTCAACATTTTAATCAAGAGGCAGCAAACTCGTGCAGGAAAGTAGAAGACTGAGGGGAAGAAAGGAGGGAGAAGAAGGGCAAGAGGAAGAAAAAGGATGGAAGGAAAGAAGGAAGGATAGAAGATGCAGGGAGAGAAAGCAGGACATGACAGTGACAGGCACCACTGAAAGAATTAACTGTGATAAATAAGGAATAAGTTTTTATGTTGGACCTCTAAGTTAAAGGAGGTGAGCATTTGCCTTCTTTGTAACTTTGGGATACTGGGCTGTTGCAGAGGGAGATCTGGAAGGTAAACCAGAGCAGCCTCAGGAGTGCTATATTTTATGGCAAGGACTGTCCATAGGAATATCTTTTCTGAAGAACCTGTAACTACCTGAGTCACAAACCTGTCCCACCATAACTTCTGTTTGCTCAGGCGTAGGTCTCCTGCATGTCCTGCGGTGCATAAAAACATTGCATGCCTAAAAACCCTACCATGTGCTCCAGCACACTCAACAGGAATTCCACCTGTACCTGCAGCTGAATCAATCACATTAACACTGCTGAGGGATCCGGTGGTGCACAGATCACATACTTCTGACTGAAGAAATATGCCATTAAGTGTTTCGAAGAAGTCTGCTCTGACAAGCCCATTGTATGCCACTGCTAGAGATTTTTAAACTAAGTGAAGGCTGAGAGATGCCCAGCTTCCACTGGATTTCAAAAGGACCTGGGACCCCAACTTCATTTAGCTCCTTTACAGAAGAAGTGATCCAGATCTGCAGGGGAAACCACAGAAAGGGTGCTGGAAAGTTAATCTGGGCTGAAGGTCCTCACTCCTGCCAGGGGAAAGATAATGTGTGGGCGGTAAGATGTAGAGGCTTAAGAGTTTTGGTTCTGGCCCATCACACCCTTCTCTTTCACAGTTACATTGGTTCATAGTTTACAGAATGAGTTCAAGGTGAAGCTGCTCCTGTTCTACAGAGCTCTACTGAGTCCCAACACAGGAGTAATCTCACTGACTGATGTTTTTTCATGAGTATCTTCTGGACAGTGGAGCTACTAGTCATTAGGCTGAATCACAGAAGGCACTCACTCTGGACCTGAGCAAACTTTGTTAATCCTCAGCTCACAGTGCAAAGCCAGTTTCTTCTCTTGAAGGCTTGACCAAGAAGTCAGAGGGAGATTCAGAAGATGGGAAAACAGAAGCTGGAGGAAAACTCACTTTCTGTAGGAAAAGGGCATATGATAAAACAGGTAGACTACCAGAAACACTTATTCACCTCCTGACTCCAGTGCAAACTTCTCCCATAACACTGGGTGATCCATTGCTCCCAGCCATGATGTATCCACGCAATGGGGACAGCAGCATTGCATTAGCTTCCCAAAGCACTTTGAGTAAAGAGCTGTAAATGAGTGCTTTTTAAAATTATTTTTTAAAAGGAGATTATGGGCACATAACTGTAATTTTTAATTAATCTTGCCCAGGACCATGTTGCACCTTTGAATCATCAGGATACAATCTTTACATCTCCAAAAAATACAGAATAATTGTGCATTAGGAATCTGAAACAACAAAGCAGTGCAAAAGAATTGAGAAGCATACAGGGGAAAGACAGATGTAAAGTGAGGAAAAGCCCACGATGGGAAGATGTCTGTGTGTGTTACCTACTAAAATTCAAGCTTAGGGGTCTTTCAAATAGCAGCAGGCATTGTGGTTCCATTCCCATGCTTGTGAGGTTTGATAACATAATGAGAGCCATGTGCCCCAACAGAGCAGAATGGTACCTGCCTTTGGAAGGGAGCGAGAGACAATGAAACATTGCCATCCGTTCCCAAAAGCCATCAGGAGCAGAGCTCCAGGACTTTCTCCCCAGCAGGAGCTCAGTTCCAGCACTTCTAAATTTAAATTTTAAAAAGTTCCTCGCCGTTTCACTTGAACACGGAAACAAATGATGCAAAAATGGAAAGATTGGAGTAAATAAAATAAGAGCAAGCAGTTAATTAGTGGGTCTGATCAAGAATGCCCTGCCGTGCTCATTCTTCCTCCAGCATTCCCCACTCCCCCTCTGTGCTCGGCGCCCTGCTCAGACCCGCAGTGCAGCAGCAGAGGCCCTGCGCTGCCTTCCACCTCACCTCTGCTCACCAGTTCAGAGCTGCTCTGCAGCACAGCTGGAGCTGAAACGTCCCTCTGGGCCACCTTAACCAGCACTCCTGAACCAGTCTCCCTAGAAACATCTCCTCCTTTCTCTCCCTCCCTCCTGCCATCGCATCACAGCCAGGAAGCACAACAGGTTTCGGCAGGGGCAGGAAAACACCCCTTTCCCCTAATAGTCAGAAAGAAAGTAGGAATGTGATGAGTTAGTGTATTAGACTGGGATCCAGACAGAATGTGAACTGAAAGATTATGCCAGGCCAGTGGAAACAGCAAATTCCCTTTGTCTGCAGGAAGCCTTCTGAGTCTGAGAACCACTGCTAAAGTCAGCCAGGGCCAGGAGAAGCAGGAATTTTGACACAGGGGAGCTGGAGCTCTGGGCACATGATTCTGCTCCCGGCTGCACCGCTGAGCTGTTTGTAACCATGGCTCAGTCACTCTTCCACACCTTATGTTGGTCTAATATCTCTGCACAGACCTTTCCTAGGCTGCACACCTCTCTCACAGAGCAAATGATAGCTAGGGTTTAAACCTTGATCAACAGCTGGCTGGCAGAAACACACCTGAAGATGCAGCAATAATGGCAAAAATGGAGCCATAGCTCGTTTCACTTGGATTCAGTAGGAAAGTATACAGCTCTGTTTTGCAGCTACAGTAGAAATGCTTCACTGGCACCCTATACTGGTATTTCTACACCATTAAAATCTCTGCATGTACATATGGCTTTACTATATGTCTGGAGATGGCCAATTCTAGGAGCTACTGAAATGCCATTAAGAATAGGGTACCTCGCTAAAAATAAATCCAACCGGTATCCTGAGTGCTGAGGAACTCTCACATCCACCTCCATATGGCAGGGCAATACCATCACACCCGAGTGCAGGTAGGGAAAACAAAACACAGTTTTTTTTTTGATTCTCATAATGAGACTCAACAATCCTGACCTCTTTCTACTCAGCAGTCCTATCCTTCAGCATCCTCAAAACAGGGTTAGGCTGCTGTGTTCACTAACCTAATTCAATGCCAACTGTGTTGATTTTCACATCTTTTCATTCCTGGGGCTCAAACCTTCATCTTTAGCCCTGCACGTACACCTCATGACTTACACACCTGTCTATCTTACTGTGTGCTTTGAAATTGGATCCACACTGACATGATGCCTGCTGATTCCTCTCATCCTGAGGCTCTGGGAAGTGATGCGGAGTGGAAAGCAGTTACTGGTCCTGAACCCATTGGCGGAGCTCCCATTTCAGTGTAGTCCAAGGAAAAAACGTAAATCATAGCTCCCAGGGATGGAGAATGTCTGGGAGATCACGTTTTCTTCTGAACACACTGTGCCTTGCTGGGGGCTTTAAAGTCCCCAAAACCCTGCACTCATCAGTGGGGTGGGAAGTTCAGGGGAAAAGAAAGGATCATCTCTATTTCCATTCCCTTTTCCCTGCTGAGAGGCTCTTGTCGAAGGACAGGCTATTGATTCCTCTCCCTCCAGGTTCTCCAGCAGCACGAGGCCTGGGACGGGTAGAGTCGGACTCAATCATAATTGCATTTGCATAATACATTTTACCTTTCTCTCCTCCGCTGTAGTTTTCTGAACTTGCCAAGTTGCAAACTGACCCTGCGAGCCAAGGCATGATTAACTGAGAAATTCACAGCAGCGCCACTTTAATCAAAGGGGACAGAGGTTACAACAGCTCAATATTAGTGATAACCAGCCTTTGATCCACAGAGCTAGGCCAAGCCTGGCAGGCAAACTGTGAGGAAATGCACCGTCAGGGCTTTTGTGGGGAAATAATACCTTATTAACCCCTTCATCTAACCTGCTGTGGGTGAGCAGGGAGAATCACCAGAATAAGGTCCCTTCCAGAGTCTTAATTATAGCCCACAAAGCTGCTCCTTTTTAAGTCTGTACCTGAAGGTGTTAGATTCTAGCAAAGAGCCAACTCCATCTCACTACAGACTGATGTGTAAGGGCGATGACAGCTTCTAAATGCTCCTGCTTCTACTCTGGACTGACCGCTGGTATCTAGCACAGAGAGAGGCTGCCACAGAGGCAGCGCAGGCTGTTAGCTTAGCACTTCCCTGCAGGTCCGGAGACACAGGCTGTGTTCCCAAGCCTGTTCCCCACTGCCATGCAGCCTGGCAGAGTCGCTTGACCCTCTGTGCCTTTCCTTCTCTTTCCTGAGTTCTGCATGTCTTCCCTCTTTCGCCTGAGGAAAAGCCATTTCTTGACATGCAGGTCCAGCAGTACCTAA
This sequence comes from Eurypyga helias, assembly GCF_000690775.1. NCBI lineage: Eukaryota > Metazoa > Chordata > Aves > Eurypygiformes > Eurypygidae > Eurypyga > Eurypyga helias. Next base: position 12,920 of record NW_010250684.1, on the reverse strand, counting down.
AATAACATAGCTAATCTGACTGAAAAGTAATGTGGCCTCCTACAAATAATTAAAGGTCATTCCCATAGTCAGGTTGCACCAAAGATAATATGAAAATTATCTAAAAAAAATTCTAAAATTGGGAAAAGTACCATTTGATAAGAGATTTGTTAAAATTCAATATGTAGACCCGAAACAGAAAACAGACTCAGAATCCCAGGGGAGAACAGAGCCCCAGCTGTGGTATTCGATGGAGAGATTGAAAATTCCCAATTGTTTGAAAACTTTCAATTTTGAAATTTGTTTAACCAAGGACTGGAAGCAATCCATACAATGAAATCTCTCATAGAATAAGTTTCCTAATAAAACCAAATTTGGACCAATAAAATGTTTTATTCCAATTAAAAAAGAAAAAAAAAATCCCGTTCTTGTTTAAGGAACCATCTAAATATTACAGAATCAAATACATTGTTGAACAAAACTTATTCTGACAGGAGAAAAACCATTCGCTTTTGAAGCAGTGAAATGGAAGGTGTCAATCATAACAAGAGGCTTTTGTCAAACTTCTGTGAAACAGAATCTCAGTGAAACTGACATGTCGGAGGTAAGTTTCTGTTTCCAGTTAAAGCCCTCTCTGGTGGAAAACACTCTCTTAAAACCAAACAATTCCCCTGATTATCTTTTTTTGAGGGGACACAACCAAAATAAAATGCTGTCTTCCTGAATGCTTTTTATTCACCCACTCTTGCCACCTTCCCTTGGCCTGAGACCCAGGAGGAAGTCTCACCTTTGCTGCAGAGGCCAAAAGGACACAGTTTCCCGTCCAAGACCTCTGTTTGACATTAAGTGAGGGAACAGCCCTTCTCAAACCGGGAGCCAGCAATGGTGAATAAATTAGCTCTCGAACTCCCGAAGCAATGTGAAAACCAAGCGCCCTCCCACTGAAAATCAGGCTTTCCAATACAGTCACATTATAGCTTTGGGTCATGACTTAAAAAAATTACTTGGGCCATTTTTGAAGGGTTGTCTCTACACACCTTCTGGAGTCCTCAGTTTTAAAAAGCGGGGGACTGAGAACCAGACAACTCTCCCCGACTGCTACTGTGGCTACAGACGGCTACTGGCTAGTGCCCAGCGGGCCCTCTGCAAAGCCACACACCTCAGCTGGGGAAAGCCAGCTCTCACTGTATGGATCCCAGTTTCTCAGCTCACTCCCCTGCCACGTCCTCATGGACCATTCTCTGCTATTGCAGTCACTTCTAATTTCCTTCTTCCTTTGCAAGACATTGTTTTTGTGTCTCATTCCCGTCCGCATTAAACATCTCTAAGAACATGGGAGGGAGCAACAGCAAACCTCGTTCTGACAGAAGGAAAAGCAGGTCAGCAAAGGCACGCTATACACCAAAAGCCTGTTCTGCAGTCCCTAACCTCTCCCCTGGACCTTGGCAAAACAAACGGACCATCAGTTACCAATAACATGAGCCCGGCCTCTCTGCTAGCAAGCGTGGGGGACAGCCCACTGGCAGAGGATAACAGACACCACACCAAACCCACTCAGCACACCGACCTATGCCTGCTTATACGCTAGCATGAGGCTCTGGCCACTTCCCTCCCCTTGTCTTCCCTACCCCCCCGGTACATACATTCATTAATTGATCCCTGATCATCTCACAAATATATTTCCCTCTTTCCCCAGGGCAGGTCCACCCCCTTTTCCCTGTTCTCTGCCATTAAGATGGGGCTCACATCACCATGCACAGCGGCACACGCACAGCTCCAAACACCTCAGGGCAGGCACATCATTTCCAATTGTGAGCAAATGCTGTTGGTTTTCATTAATCTGCAGACACTATATTTGCCAATTTCTCCAACTTTTCTTTCTCACTCTCTCTTTCTGCTCCAAGGCAGGTGAGTGCATCAATTTTCTTCTCATCTGTGGCAGTTAAATTAAATGGAATCGGCCTGATTGCTGAAAATCAAAGAGAAGGCTGATAAAGCAATTAAATCCCTCTAATTCCTCCTCTTGAAAAGGTGCAGCTTGGCTCAGAAGCTAATTAACTTCATAATGAAAATCCTTCTTCACCCTTTTAGGCTTTCTTTCCTTCTTGTTTTGGTAGAGATGGTAGGTTGCCTATAGAAGAAAGGGGGTACTACACAATAAACATGGCTTCCTTGGACACAGCAGACAACTGGGTGCATGCATCATGTCAGAGACTCTCCAAGGGCTTCATGCGAGCAAATTCTGCTACATAGGGCAGAATGTGCCACAGTGTTTGCTCTGCAGTTGTATAAAAGCTCTCAGGATAACCTTCTTATCACTATCTTTCAGGTTTACCCTGTCCCCAGCCATGAACACTATCAAAGCCAAATCCATCTGTAACAGCTTCAGCTACAGCAATTTCAATTTTTTGCGCTGGGATTCATTTGTTAAAGTTCTGATACGGCAAACAAACCAGCACCTTCATATTAGACACTTAGTTCATCTTAATTGTTACAGTCATAGAGAATAGGCAGCCATGGATCCTCAGAGCCATGCACTCCATCTCCTTAATCCACTTTTACTCAGCACCCAGCATTTGGAGGTTTGCTCCTTGCTACTTCCCTTTTTTTGGGAGTTGGAAAGCTCTCTCAAATCTAAGCACGCATCTTTCAATTCTTTTACTCTTTCAAGTGTCAGCTGGCACTAAACTATTTTCAGCTTTTCGCTGAGCATGCTCTTCTTGGTACCAAAGAACCCTACACTATCCTACGTTCAGTCCCAATCCAGTGTGCAAGTGGGATCATCCTCCCCGTGCTCCAGGGCAATACACCCTAGGCATGAATCTCATAAAAGTGATGTATTTCAAGCTGAGTGTCCCAGGACCCATGCAAGGGGAGACCGTTGCATCAGTACTCTGTGGCATCCTGATTCTCCAGGCACATCGTGATCCTTCACTGAGCTTTATTCCCTTTAATTTGTCAATGTGGGAGTCAGTAACTCCAACAAAAATTAAGAGGACAAATCTATCTTCTTCAGTATTGTGCTTCTTTACTGATATATAAAATATTACAAACGTGTAAGGAGAGGACTACTGGTGCATTGGCTTCCTCAGTTCAGGATACATCTTGGTACATGCTGGCATCTAACTTCCCACCAGGCAAATCTCCATTGATGTTTCTACTTTCCAGACTTATACCTGCTATTAAAAAATCTGTGCTTCAGGTTAAATTCACATCCCCTTTGTTGTAAAACCAGCTTCAGTTTTCCAAGTTAAATAATTCTTTACTAATTCTTGCTGGTTTTTACCAAACACGTAATTAATGTATTCTGTGTATTACCATTCACCAAAATTTGGCCAAATATAAAGGGAAGTATATTCTATTAATATTAATAGCAATACCATATCACCCCTGGGAAAAGATAATTTGGCTGTTACTTTTCTCTTTCTGTAGAGAAGAAGAGAGATCAAATTCGTTTGGAACTGAAGACGGAATTTTGCTTCCTAAAAAATAATTAACTGACCTGTCACCTGTCCCTGGTGAAACTTGCCATGGGGTTTTTAATTACCACAGACGATCTGATCAATGCTGCTCTACCGTACACAGAGAACAGTACTCTTAAAGTAGCGTGGAATGCCCATCAAAGCCTTGAGACCATCTTCTGCATATACTGAAAAGAATCGTCTTTTGCCATTGTAATTGGGAGCAGCTGATTTATAGGACAGAAATGCTTTAGAGCATAGAGCTTAGACTCTTTTACTTAGTCTGGTATTTGCCAGGACCTGTTAACACAGTGTAAAGAAATATTCTGTGCACCCGCTGTTAAGTCCCCAACACTTTCCCCGGCAGCCCTAAAGGTAGTGTTTCCAAATGGACTCCAAGCCAAATCCCCGTGGAACTTTCATCCCATCCTGCTTGGTTTGTGAGCTCTAACCAAATCACATCCCAAGGTGACGTAGCCTCAAGCTGTTGGCATCCCTGTGTTATCCTCTCTTTGACAAATGGTTTATTTTTGCTGCAGCAGTAAATCGGGCAGCCGTTGTTTACTCCTCTGTCTGTATGCAGCTCTGCAAACCCCAAGCCCTTAGCTAACAAATGGCTGTGCACTCCATTAGTGCTCCCTCTCCAGCGTGGAGATCCCTGCTCGCAGGCATTAGAAGATATGCAGAGGCAGCCTCTGACCCTATGACAAACAAATGGGGACAGAAGCTTGGGTTCACAGAGCCCAACTCACCAGGCAGAGCAGCAGCCGCTGCCCACTGTCCAGTCAAGAGCGCAGAGCTTTTCAGTCAGATCCTACTGTTAGACCCCATGCTTTGCTGACAGCCAGTATTTTCCTTTTAACATCCTCAGAGACACTCTGTTCTCTAAGGGAGATCCATCATACGCTTAAGGACGAATTGTATGTTTGGTTATCAGCAATGTGAGTATTGATAAAGAATCAATACTTTGTGACTGCCAGTACTGCTTTAACCCAGGGATCTCAAAACATGTTAGCAATGCCAGCCCGATGGCATCTCTGAAAGGTAACCCACTATCAGCTGCCCTTCCTGCAAATGAGGGAGTAAAGACATAAACACACAACAGTTTGTCGAGGCCATACAGGAAACCAGTGGCAAAGAGGGTTCAGGCATCCTGATCCTAAGTACATGCACTAATGAGAAGATGAAATAGTTACACATGTGAACCAGCACAAGTTAAACAGGGTATGGAAGGCACAGAAGAACCTTAAATAGGTATTCTGTAGTGAGGCTACTGAAAGGGGAGAATAACAGATCCATCTGCAGGCACATGCATGCCTCTCTGATGCACGCTTACTCTTGTTCTACCTATATGATTCTGCAACCATTTTCCCTGGAAATGCTACCACTGGCTTTGACAGTGGAGGATCAGATCCTCCACTTATCATTTGGAATAAACATAAGGTGAGCTTTGGAAAGAGCTGTGTGTCACCAGGTGTATAATGAATGCTTTTTTTCCTTCTCCTTGTAATTTTTTCCTTCCCTATTAACAGGGCACCCTTTAGGTTCCCCTAAAACTCCAGGGCCCCTTCCTGGGCTGCTCTGCTCCAAGCAGTGTAAAAGAAATAGACACAGTCAATCACCTGCCTGTGAACTGCAGGAACGTGTCACACCAAGGGCAAACACGCAATGTAATGAGACCTTTGCACACCCTTCAATACTGGAAAGCAAGATTTGTATGAAAGCATGCTCACTGGAATACACATACACACAACAGAGAGGCATAAATAGAGACAATCATCGGCTGCATAAAGACAGGCACAGACAGAAGCATTCTTAAAATCCGACACATCAAACACACAGAAACAAGACAAACACACAGAAACAAGACAAACACACAGAAACAAGACAAACTCAACCCTCATGCACAGACACTCACAGAATGGGGGACTCACAGAAACAAACACACCCGCATTCACACACATATCCAGAGCTATACCCAGATCCCGCCCTGCACACGGACCGACCGAGTCACAGCACGGCTCAGCAGGGAATTCACACTGGCTAGGAATGAAGGTCTTCTTTCTTTCTTTCTTTCTCCACTACAGGAGCAGTACATGGGATGCAGGGCCCAGGAGCATGATGGAGGAAGAAGAGTGACATCATTCAGCCTGGGCAGCCCTGGCCTGGGCACGTGGCACTGGGGGCATCATAGTCTAGGTCAGGCTTTAGGGAATGTGCCTGGGATGACTGAGCAGGAGAAGGTTTGTTTTTCAATAAACTGGAGGCTGTAACACTCTGAACCGAACAGCTTAAAGCCTTGTTAAAAGCAATGGTGAGGCATTCTAACCGGAGGGGCCGTGTTGTCATACAAATGAGATGAGTTTATTTTCTGAGCCGTGCCATTTGTTCTGACAGGCAGGGCGGCTGTAAAAGCCGGCGAGGGCACAGCAGGGCGCCCGGCTCTGCGCACAGCGAGAGGCCGAGGAGAGCAGAGGCAGAGCTGCACCAGCGTCTGGACCCGGCCCAAGTCCCTGCCTCTACCTTCTGTAAGCAACAGCCTCACAAAGAGAGAGACGGAGATGAACCAGCCGGCTGTAATATTGTGGAACAAATGCATCCTAATGAGAGGTGCCTGGCAGCCCCACAGGCGCCCGTCTCCTCCTGCCCTCGCCACCTCCCGCCCGGCTGCTTGACGCTGCCCAGATCCATTTCCTAAGAGCCAAAGATGCTGTGCGGGGGGACTCGGACGCACACAGCGGGGAGCGCACCCAAGTCATGCTCCCCTGTGCTGCTCCGTGCCATGATGCTGTGGAATGTTGAGGTGCCACCTGTGTCTCCCTGCTGGAACGAGCCAGGAAAGTCTCCTGGACACTGCCCATGTCATCTGGGCTGTTGGTGACCCTCTGGTGCGTTTCCTGCATCCAGTGCCTGCCTCTCGGGAGGCCTCTTCCACTGCAGGACAAGAAAATGCTTTGCAAAGAGAGTGACAGTAACTTCACCCTCACTTTTCCAGCAGGGAAAATAAGCTGCATAGAACAAGATGACTAGTTCGAAATCTGACCATGAGCCAGAAAGTCAGGTCTCTCCTAGTAAAACTACTAGAGAACACGTCCTTATTCTGGGAATACGTCAACCCACCAACTACGGGGCTGGTGCAGGCTACGCTGCAGACACTGCCAACCCAGACCTGGAAAACGCAGGCACCAGCACTCCAGATCGGTGGCTGTAGCTCAGAAATCAACAGCAGGCATATGGCGTCGCAGCTTCACTCGCGGGGTGCCATTTGTACTTGAAAGACTACCGGCATTAATCCTGTGCTAGACACCAGGGACTTGGTATCATTTCTCCTCTGACCAGCTTGCCAAGTTTCTGGAGCAAAGCTTTTCCTTGCAATGGCAAAAGGATGCCATTTTCTTTTGGCTGCTGGGACACCACAAAAAAATCAACTGCTGCCACCCTCTCCCCATCACCAACAACAGATGCGTGGAAAGGTGGGGAAGCCAGCCATTGTGGATGGTTTTTGGTCACTAAAGCAACAGTTTGCAGTTTAAAGAACAGAAAGTATAGCCCCTCACAGATGTGGAAAGCAACAGTGACCTTCAGGCTCACTGACTCACATCTTTGCCTGTCCTCTATGGCTGTTAGTAAAAGTGTTAGTTTTGTTGTGTTTACAGGTCAAAAACTACACCCATCTTCCAGCTCTATTTCTTGTATTTCACTAGTTAGGCTGCAGAAATTGGGAACCTTGTTCACTGGCATGAGCTTGCAGTGACAAGAAGCAAAAGATTCCCTGTCCCATCACCAGTTCCAGGAGGCAATTAGCCACCAACAGTAAGAAGCAGACAACAGGCAATCAGGGATAATAATTCCCCTTAAATGTGTAATATTCACTCTGAACCCTTTTAAATGGGTGGAGAACCTCACAAGGACAGAATTTTTAAGTTCTGGCTGCAAAAAATTATCCAAGTGTCTTCTAGGTACCATATAACCAGAGTCTACTTTTAATATCCCATTAAATGGCTACAAATAGACTCTTGCTTTAATCTTTTTCACTAACCCCTCACCTATTAATATTAGGTATCTAGAATATTAATTAAGAGTAAGCAAAATAAATGTAAAATTGGCTTCTGCTCCTATTTCTACCAGTTTCCTGCACATCTTCTACAGTACATTGCAGACTTTCCAGTGCTGTTACTAATGCGGAGCTAATACAGCCCTGGAGCTGTGTTCTTTGTGCAGTGATAGCATCATAACCCTGATCAGTGGTTTGGATCAGGCCTACCTGATGGAGGAAATATGTGAACTGACCATTTTGGTTGCAGTCAGTTGGGTTCAAAGGAGAAGTTTTTGGACCATCTCCCCCTTAACAGTCCCTGGCTGCTCCATCTCCTCTTCACACTGTGTGCCCACCCAACTTATTCCAATGCTTGTTGGGGTGGGGATAGAAAGGGAGAACAAGGCAGACAGCCAGAGGGTTCTCTCAGTCCTAAGGTGTCAGATAGCCCTGTTTGGCCAATAACCTAGAAAATTAATTCAAGACCTTTAGAGTTAAAACACCCAGTTCAACTCTGACACTGTACACATCAGGTACCGGGGAGGACACATAACATGCGCTCATCTCCTGGATACACACGCAGACAATACCTGCAATTCCTGCTCAGCAGAGGCCAAGGGTCATATGTGCTTCAGGCCCCAAATCTCTAGCTGAGCTGGGACAGAACTAGAGCTCACAGCTAATATTTTACATATCTCTGCCACTGAGATACAGCTCTTAACAGCTCCATTGGCATTGAACACCTGCAACATCAAGCAGGAGAGCAGTTTATTTCCAGAAGTGTCCCCTGCCAATCCCCATATACTCTTGGGGTTTATTTTCAAAGAGAGATAAATGGTGCTTTTAATTAGCACCTTCCATTTTCATTTGAGCCTCAGGGTTTTTTGGAGCTGGTCCCAAGGGGGAGAACAGGAATCCCAGGAAAATCAATCTTAATTCAAACCAGTAATAAAAGCAGAACACTTGCTTCATAGGGCTTGCAAAGAATCTCTTCAGCGTAAACTCCTCTTGCATAACCTTCGGCCTCTTAATGCAGTGAGGAAGAGACTCTTTAGAAGTGCTTTCATTTTGTTTCATTCTACTTTTTTTACATTTCCCATCTGAATCGGTGAAAACAGAGAGCAAAAGCCTGGAATGGTTACATCTGGCCAGTGAACACTTCAGGAGGAGACCTGAAGAAGTGAAAGAATAGTTCCGAGGCCTCCAATAAAACAGCAGCTGAGCCATCTGAGATGCTATTTCTCAAAGAGATGATAGAAATACTTTATTCTTCCTTGTCTAGCAACATACTGTCCATCATTCAGAAAAAGGCATCAGATAGCTGAGGATAATATAATTAAGCAATGTGAAGTTGGTTTTGTAAGAAAACAAACCTCACAAAATCCTTTAAACGTTATCAGAATAATCTAAACATATTTCCACTTATGTAGGGCCAAATGCAAGAAGAGCTCAGCACACTGGCAGGTAAACTACTCCATAGGCACCACCCTCGGCTCCTCTCCTGCCTCTTCCACCAATACAGAATCTTGGCACAATATCCCCTTCACCATAAAACCCTGCAGTGTTCTCACTATGCAGCACTGTTATTTCCACTTTACACGTGAAGAACTGAGCCTCAGAGGGACTCATCTCACCAGGTTTCTGCCACATAAAAACTAGCCATAGTCTCATCTCTATCGGTCCCCTTTATAGACAATGAAGAGAGCACAGACACATCCAGATGGTAACTTACTGTACCTATTGCAGGTAAGTGTCCTAGAATGAGATGACTCCCAGATGACAGCAAGGTGAGACAAACCCTGCCTTAAGTGGTTTTCTCACAACCACATAGGAAGTCTGTGCACAAGTAGAGAATTGCTTCTCCTTACGTGAAGACAGCATCCTGGCCACAGGTAACCTGATGCTGAGGGGCCAGGAGTTACACAGTTTTAGTCTCTCCATTCTGATTCCAACTTTCTGGATGTCACTAGCCAGACAGACCTACCCGATGCTCTCCACAGCACCTTCCTCAGCCAGACTGCTCAAGCCTGTCCAGAGGTATTACTGAACATGCCCACTGCATCCCTCTGTCATCTTCACCACAGCGCCTTTCAGGTGCAGCAAGCAGTCACAGCCGAGCTCTCGGTATGTCCAGCCTTCTTCATTCTTGATGCCAAGGGAGGCAAATGAGTAAATCAAGCCATTTCAGGGTGTGTAAAGCCCCTGCTTAGCCATCTAAAATGAATTTTAATCTACAAATAGTACAAGATGAAAGCCATCAGAAAAGACTGACAGGACTCCCAGAACTCTGCTAGTCCAGAGCTGCTTGTTAAACCGAATGCCTCCATTAGGTCAACACTGCAGCAAATACCAACAAAAATAAGTTACAAACCTCAGAAGGAATGTTTATTCTCAGATGCAGAACTGGCATCAACATACCAGAAAACCAAACCCAGGGACCAGAGATACTACTAATGGCAATGAACACTGAAGTTTCCAGACCGACAGGAGATTCACAGCTCTGCAGCTGAGAAGCTGTGGCTCAGACAACAGGCAGGGCCTGCAGATCTGATTCCTTGCAGGCAAGGAGAGAGTATGGGATTGGTATTTTTACCCATGCTGAAAATGCAAAGTGTCTGTCAGAGATGGAGGAATTCAGACATGAGAACAGACCTTCTGAACTTGTTGATCAAGAGTCTGGAAAAAATAGGATGTCCTCTTTCTGGAACCCTTCCCAAGCACTAGCCAGGAACTGCCACAAGCTCCAAGACTGCTGGCTCCAGAACCCACTTAGGATGCCAGAATCCTGGCTGTGCAGCCTGCTACAGGCTTGCAGAAACCTGCTTCCCTAATTTAATGCAAGCTTGTCGAGTTTTGTTTCTGGAACACATCCTGAGCAGCAGCCAGGAACTGCAGCAGGGCCAGGCTCTGTAATAGTGTTGTCCCACTCCACGTTCTAGCACAGTCACACACCAGCAGCACATCCTGGTTCTTGAGCCCACTGTGGATATAGTCAGAGTGCAGTCTGTTGGGGAATGTAGAAACACTGATCAAATGCTGCTCAAAGTTCTGAACCTGTAAAACCCTCCAGATCTGCCAAGAACATCCACATTCAGTAGGAACATTATTTTGGAAACCACCTCCAGACGTTTCAAAGAATTTCTAGGCAGCTGCAATGCAGAGCAGTAGAATTTTTTTTCACCAACCGTATTGTTAAAACGAAAGTGCAAAACCTAGAGATTTGTGACTCTTCACTGAAGAGTTCCAGCTGAGGTCCAGAGGAAGGATCCACACATACATATCTGCATCTGCCTCTTTAAATCTGCTTGAAGATGAGAAAAGAACAGCAGACAGCACTGGTCTGGGACATACTCAGCAGGTCAGCCCTTGGGGCCTCTTCGATAGGCTTTAGAGTCCAAATGAGGTGTAAGTCTATTAAAAAAGAGCCTGTGCACAGATCAGAAATCCTCAGAGGGCTGTGGCTTGTCACTCTGGGGCAGTCAGTCTCTCCTTGATACATGCACTGGGAAAAGAGCATCACGAAAAAGGAAGGACAAAAGGAAAAGAGAGCACAACAGAAAGAAAAATTTACTGCTTAGTATCTTTACAGGTATCTCAATGCATCTGTATGTCAGGACTCCAGATTCTTTCTCTTCTCCTGTACACCCTGCCAGGCCAGTACCAGTCATAACAGGTCCTATATCCCATACACTCTTCCCCACTGAGTACTACTCTGTCTAGGTCTGGGAAGCACAATGGATGGGGATTGCTTCCAAGCTTTTGTCACCAGCTCTTCATGAAACCACAGCTGGGACACTGATACAGCACCCACCACTGCTGTTTTATGCCCAATTAAACTTCCACCAGTTCTTTACCCTCACACAGTACTACACAGTACATAGCAAAACCACTTTAAAAAAAAAAGAAAGCAAAGAAGACCACCTTTCACAGCTCAGCATTCAAGATGGGAGAGAGGGATTCCTCTCTCTGGGCATTTTCCCTTCTATAGCCTTTATAGTTTCCCGCTATTGCTCACAAAGGCTGAGCCCCCAAACTCTGCAGCCTGTGGGAGCAGGCTGAGAGTAGCTGTATCCAACACAGCTGGAGTGTTGGGGCTTTGGTTGTGCTTGCTGACAGGGAGATGAGTATACACGTTAGCCGCGACAAGATATTTGAGAGAGACAAAGACTACTGCAGATGCAGCTACACCATGGTACATAACCTGGGCCTGGCTACAGATAGCTCCACAGCAGCAAGGTACATGCAATGCCAGGTGAGCAGGCAAACGGAGGATTCCCATGACAAATGTGAACACCCCGGGAGGTAAAGCCTCACTACTGCAGCGCCTTTTTCACCTATCCTTCATCAATGGCACAAGGAGCATCACCAGACCAGGAAACGTGAACAGGAGACTGCTGATCACCGGCCACCCTTGCTTGGCGAAGAACCACTTGCAACATAAATCAACCTAGCCAAAGAGTAATTTCCTGACTGCTTTCTAGGTCTAAAAATGTGTGTTTCTTCTGCACAGGAATGAAAACAACCCTTTTGAATATGACTTTTGGGGCTTCCCCCTCTCTTAGAAACATTCAGTTGTAATTGTGGGGAAAAAAAAAAAGTCATGTTTTCATTTAAGTAAATTTTACTTAGTCAGAGGGGACCCAGGGCTCTTAATCTAAATCAGAACCAGGGTCAAAAGTGGACTGAAAGTGGCATATCGCTGCAGAATATTTCTGCTTATTTCAAGGAAATTACACTGAATCAAAATTGCCCAGACTAGGTCTAGGCAGAGGAAGCCAGACCAAAGCCAGAGAAACCCCGAGGCTGCTCCGGTTGATTAATCCAGTTGATTAATCCAGGATCGGGGTGGTGGGCTGCAACCACAAAGGTTTACAGCTACCTTTGCACTCCCATCCCGAGTTCCAGCTACGGCAGCATGGATGCAGCCCAGGATGAAAGCATCTCCCTCTTTCCCCTTTCTCTTTCTCTCTCAGTAAATCCCGGAGGGCACATTTCCATGCCAGAATAAGCCTCTTTGTGAGGAGCGAAGGGAATGCACAGAGCCGCTAATGAGAACAAAACTGGAAAGCGAAACCCCGGGCCGCGGAGCGCCTCCCTCCCTCCCTCCCTCCTCCGCGCCGGGAGCCGAGCGGCGGGCCAGGGGGAGGAGGGCTCGGTGCTGGGTGCCCTGACCCCTCTGGCACCCCTGCCCGTCTGCCTGCTCCAACTTCCCTGCCTTTTTAAGGCAAGCTGCAGAAAAGGCAGCAGAACAGCCTTTATCATGCAAATAACAAGAGTAAATGGGCAAATTCCCCGGTGGGCACTTGAGTGAAATGCAGAGCTTCTGGCAGCGGGGAGGGGGTGCTTTATTTGCAGGTCTCTGTTCTAATTTAACTGCAATGGCAGCTAAAGGAGACACCAGAGACCTTCTCTCATCCTCGGCGCTTCCCGAGGGAAAGGGCCTG
>NW_010250683.1:0-1226 GCF_000690775.1 Eurypyga helias | reverse complement strand
CAGGGCACTTTTGGGCTCAGAAACAGCCATTTAGGGACCACTGGGGCTCAGAAAGACCAACTTGGGGATCTCTGGAGCTCTCAAACACCCATTTAGGTGGGATCAGAAACCTCGATTCTGGGAGCAGTTGAGCTCAAAAACACCAACTCAGGAGCTTTGGGCCCAGAAACGCCCAATTCAGGAACTTTGACCTCAGGAACGCCCACTTGGGAAGCTTTACGTCTCAGAAACAGTAACATATGGCACCTCGGGGCTCTGAAACACCCGTTTTGGGGGGGTTTGGGCTCAGAAAGACCTACTCTGGGAAAGTTTGGGGCTCAGAAACACCCATTTAGGGAGCTTCAGGGAGCGTTTGGGGCTCAGCAACACCCACTTGGGGAGCTCTTGGGGCTCAGAAACCCCCCTTTTAAGTAGATTCTGGGCTCAGAAACACTGATTTAAGAAGATTTTGGGCTCAGAAAGACCAACTTTGGGATCTCTGGGGCTCTAAAACACCAACCCAGGGAGGTCTGGGCCTCAGAACCACTAATTCGGGGACCTTTGGGGCTATAAAGCAATGATACAGGGCACTTTTGGGCTCAGAAACACACATTTTGGTCTCCAAAATACCCATTTAGGGAGTTTTGGGGCTTAGAACGCTGCTTTAGGGAGCCTTGGGGCAGGTTGGGGGCTCAGAACGCTGCTTTAGGGAGCCTTGGGGCTCCGAAACGCCAATTTCAGAAGCTTTGGGGCTCAGAACCAGTAACTTAGGGACATTTTGGGGCTCTAAAATGTGATATGGGGCACTTTTGGGCTCAAAAACACCCATTTAGGGACCTTTGGGGCTCAGAAAGACCAACTTGGGGATCTCTGGGGCTCTCAAACACCCATTTAGGGAGCTTTGGGGCTTAGAACACTGCTTTAGGGAGCCTTGGGGGTCCAAAACATCGATTTCAGAAGCCTTGGGGCTCAGAACCAGTAGTTTAGGGGCCTTTGGGGCTCTAAAATGTGATATAGGGCACTGTGGGCCTCAAAAACACCCATTTTGGTACTTTAGGGCCTCAAAAACACCCATTTTGGTACTTTTGGGCCTCAAAAACACCCATTTTGGTATTTTTTGGGCCTCAAAAACACCCATTTATGCACCTTTGGGGCTCAAAAAACCACAATTTAGGCAGCTTTTAGGCTCAGAAACATTGATTTCTGGAGCTCTGGGGCTCCAAAACACCCTTTTAGGTAGATTTTGG
>NW_010250682.1:56244-131509 GCF_000690775.1 Eurypyga helias | reverse complement strand
AAAAAAAAAAAAAATCACTTACACAGTAACTTACATAAGAATGGAGCAGGAAAAAGCTAATCAAAAAAATAGAACTATGCGACAGAGAGCTGTAGTAACAGTTTACCCACCTGCAGGCTTAGATAATACACCTAAGCACTTTACTATAAACGCTTACTACTCAGTTTTCTTACCCAAGTTACAAAGCGCAACAGAAAATTTAGTACCAAAAAAAGCCCCCCAAAAAACTCCAGCAAAGACTCTGTATCTTTCTCTTCCCCAAAACAACCAAGTTCAACACTATAAATAATTTTTCATTCCAGAGTATCATCAGGCCTTTCTGGATCCTTGATGAAGAGATGACCTCCTCAGCATGACTAAAGAATGCACAAACCTGGACATAATTAACCCCAAGAAAAAACAAACCCTGTCAAACTTAAACCATTACAACTCAAAGAATATACACATTTTCAAGCTATAGCAGGGTAACAGTAAAAACAGATATCTATTATCGAACATATCAATGATTTTTACACAGAAGAGTATCAAGTTCAGTGGATGACACAGGAGGAATGTTTTAGAAACAAAGCTGAAATTCAGTCATAACAGAGCAGTTACGCGAAAAATACCTCATCTTCTTCAGTGATCACAGACAACCCACAACTCTGCTCTACGTGTCTTCTACAGAATTTCATCAGCACTGCATCCCCTAATGCCATGCTGGGTATTGATTCAGAAGCACCTTAGACAAAAAAGCACTATGCAATGAATCACCAAGACTCCTCCAAGTAATTTGCAGTTTCCCTCAAGGACTCCTATCCAAGCACACAACTCATCAAGGGTTTTCAGTTTGGGAAAACTGGTGAAGTCACAGTCCGAGGCAGAAAGACTGCACAATGACCTCAAGTTCTCTCTAATGCAAAAGCAGAATTAACTTTAAAGCAGAATACTTATATAGACACACATCCGTAAAACACAGAGCACTATTACAAACTCAGTTTTTACCAGACCATGATATTTACTCCCATTATTAGTATAATAAACTTAGAATAGGAAACACTAGAGAAACAGCATTTACTTTACTATTACCTGCTTTCTTACACACTCCCACTCAATGCCCCTTGTACTTACATACTTATCTCTCACTGACATCAACAGAAGTCATGCATAAAAACCACAGGCAAATACTGAACAAGTTTTAATCTCAGAACGATATACGTATGTTTGCGTATACGTGTGTGCACAGGTAAAAGGCGATTTCATATTTCATGAAACGATCAAACGTTTTACTGAAAAACCCTTTAAAATATAGAACTATTTAACATAACACTCAAACCCACTCTGCAAAATCATCAGACATATTACTTGTACCATAACTCTGGAACACACTTATCATTGATCCATCCCTCCTGAAAGAAGTAATTTGCTATTTTTGTTAATGACTAAAAGCATGCTTGATGCTGTGCAACTCCAAAGGTCTACTAGCACTCAAATAACCCACTACTAGATGAGTATTGATTATGCATATACTCAGATGGACTACTTCCTTGATTACAGTTAAACAAACATATTGATCCGAAAAGATGCAAACTGTATTATTCAGAGAAGACTCAAGTAACTTTTGACAGTAGTTTTTTAGCTACAGAAGATTTCATATTATTTCAGCTATATCATCCTGTCTTTAAACATTTGCTTCCCTCTCATCCTTTACACCAAAATAAAAAGCTCACAATCTCTATATGTACAAACTAAGCACCTCTTATGACCAAACTTACACTAGTAGAATACTGTTTTACACTGTTTTATCAAGACAATAGATTAAAAATTTTCACTAGGAAATAGACCTTTTGGAAGTACAAGAGTATTTCTAATCCCACATCTTCACTGCCCATTAAATTATATTTGAATTTGTCAAGCATAGCATGCAGAAAAGTGAAATCTTAACAAGACCATAATGTTCTGTGCTCCTTAATTGCAATTGTTAGTCAATTAGAGCAAAAGCAAGTAAGAAAATGGTCTGTCTCAACTGAAATGAAGTTTGGAATTGTACTGAGAGGAAAATGCAAGGAAAATGGCAGGGGTTTTGACAGGGTAGATGCTCAGCCAGCAGATGCCATTTACAAATCAGTGCTACAAATGACAAAAGACACCCAGAGCATTAGGTTCAGATACTATACATGCTCCCTGGAGAAGCTCAAAGAAATGTTCTTGAATTTTTTTTTATAACAATTAAAACGCAAGAGGAAAAAAAGGACCCTTTTATATTAACTTCTCAACAAAATAGTTTTGGTCAAAGGAAAAATATACATTCGCTTCTGATCAGATTTGTCAGCTTTCATGGCATATAGAAAATAGTGCATGTACTCTGTAAGGCTGTATTCATTCATGACCCACACAAGTCAGTTTAAAAAACTGTCATTTTGCCTTGGTAGTACTTTACACCAATTTTAAAAGGCTCTGAATGACCAAAGACAACATTTGCAAGAGCCTATAAATTCCATTCATAAGGAATCAAGTCTACAGACTTTCTTTATTAATAGAACTGTATTGTACACAAAATTGCAAACCTGTAATAGACCTGAGGATTGGAATCTTGTTCAATTTGCAGAAAATGGGGATACTGACATATTTCAAAATTTTAAGTCCATTTTTAGAGGTATATCCAGCTTCAAATGTACATAAATACACAAATGACTAAGAAAATTAAAAAACTGGTCTTGCCTCCAATACCTTGTCTAATCTACATTAATCACAGCAGTATTCTTTTGTGAATGATTGACGAATTGATTATTTGTCTTTTAAATGCATATAATACAGCTTACTGAAAGGAAATTATGTAAAATTGTTGAACCTACCAAACAAATGCCACTATGTCCCCCCATCAATTCTACTTAAAATTCTTTAAGACTTGAAACAAACTATTCAGAAAGCTAGCTAGGAACTGGAAAGAAACTTTTTTTTTTTCCTTCAACAATAAAGACCACATGGAGTTACAGTGTTGACACAGTGCTATTGAAGCTCTCTTTCATAATAAAAACTTATATTATTAATACTCCAGAGAGAAGCACACAGCTGGACCCTCATAATATTACGAAGCCTATGTCAAATCTGCCTGGGATCCATCTGCATATACCTATTTATAATGTTTCTACAGCGAGTTAAGTGCAATGCTAACGAGAAGGCAGAACAGATTTTAGATCTAGGTATCCATAGGCAAATTGTGCAAACAATATTTGACTGTAATGTTGTAAAACTGAGTGATGATTAATACATTAAATGTCAAGGCTACTTTGATGTAGATCCATAGATACACACTTTTTGTAAACTTGCATTTTCAATTCCTTGTTCTCCAGGGAGGGATAGTATCCACAACTTTTAATATAGCAATGCAATTTAGAAAAATATATCTAAAAAAAAAACCTCACACACACAAAACCCAACCAACCAACAACAAAAAAACCCCACAAAACTTTCTCAAAAATACCCTAAAGTCAAAAGTAAGGAAATCTAATTCTTTATAAACAGCATGGGAGCTACTTCAAAAAGTTATGCACATTCCTCTGTGAGAAAGGAAACAGGAAGGCAAGAAAAGGATCCATGATAAAAAGAGCAAATAACTATACTGTATTCCCCAAAGACAAAAGGTTAGTGGAATTGAAGCGTTATCCCTCAGAGAATGGATATTTTCTCCAAGTGGAACCAGAAGGGAGAAAGTGTATGACAGGTAAAATATAAGTTGGATATTAGGAAGGCAAAAAGGAAGTAAGAGCACAGATAGCAAAGGATACAAAACCAAATAACAATAATGCCTATTAGTATATGAGAAGCAGGAAACTTTCAAGGGAATCACTGGATTTTCTAGCGCTGAGAACGAATAGAGCACTTTAAGAAGATAAGGGCATTGCAGACAAGCCAAATTATTCTTTCCATCAGCCTTTGCCGTGGCAGATGTTGGAAAGATGCATACCTGACTGTTCTGACAGACACTAACTCTTCCTTAGCCTGAAAAAATGAAGAAGGGGTGAGGAAACACAATAAACTGAAAACAATAAATGATGAGGGCAGAGCTCCCGGCCCACTTGCATCGAGAGGTGTTTTACCATTGATTTTAGCACTGATAGTCCTTTACTTCAGAACTGAATGTCAAAGAGATCAAGAGCCTCAAAATATGAAAAGGCTGAGCTAGGCATCACAGTGGAGTGTTCCGTGTGCAGCAGTGGTCATAAGAGTAAGCAAAACAGTAGAATATAAAAAGAATGTGGCAGGGACAGTAGGACAGACTATATTTTAGTCAATATCTGATCTCTTCTGGAGTACCTATTCAGCTTAGTATTCCTGCTATAAAGTGGCACATGACAAGAGTTTGACAACAATCAAAAATTATTATGGAAGAAAATTTAAAAAGCTGGAAAGAACCAGAAAGTTCTTATTTGTCTCTAATCAAAGAGAATTAGATGAATAAGAGGGGACACTGTAGAGCTCCAAAGAATACTATGGGATATAGGTAAATTCAATGCTCTTCAACCTAAACTTTCTCAAAATACTAGATCAAAGGGCCAATCAGGGCAATAAGTTACCAAGTCAAAAATAAAAGGACTGAAACATTTTACTGCATACCTGACAAAACTGTGTAATTAATTCACAAGGTCATCTCCATGATAATAGCAAGAAATATTCTTTTGTGCTTTTGCTATTGCTTTTCTTTCTTGCTCATACCCATATAAAGAAATTAATGACATGGCAATAAACATAAATCTTCAGAACAACTCATTTAAGGGAACACGCTATTCTTTTCCTCTTGCCGTAATCCATGAAACTTTTCAGGGTGGATACATGCCAGGGGAGGAAAGGGAGGTAAGATGAGGTATGGAGCATGGTTGTGGCAAGGATGACAGCGGCTAGTGGAGATGTTTCAAGAGCATGCCCAAATTGCAGTGTGCTGTCTGTTCCGCACTAGATCCTACACATGTGCTGCAGGTGACTGGTGGCTCAGAAATCTGCCCGCTGCTGGCACTGGATATATTGGGTCACAATCTTGAATTAAGACAGAAGCACTAAACTTTCGATGTGTGAAATTTGTGAGTTAAATTACAAGGTGGGAACATCCAAGGAGTCTCATGCATAATTCACGGCACTTCAGAACTTCATATATAAATCAAATAGAAGGAAAGTCTATCATTTCTGCTCTGTTGAGCACAGATCCACACACAACGTTGGCAATGGATGCACAAACAAGCTCTCTAGAAAATACAGTATTACAGACATGTTCGTCACAATGCCCATTCACACAGTTCCCCAAGTAATGTCAATACAGGATCATTCCATGAACACTTCTATCAAACACTACTCAGAAGTGTCAAAAATACAGAGATCATTAAAAACAACAAAATTAGCCTGTTGGCTTTGTTTTTTTGTTCATCCCTACCCCCTCCCAAATGAATGTTTACAAACACTCTTTTGCAATATTTTTCCACACTGGACTTAGTCAAACTTAATTATATGATTCATGGGCTTGCGATTAATCACTTTGTCTGTCTAACACTGTAGAAAAGGAAACTACAGATTCTACAAATCCCCCACACTTACTAAGAGGCTCCAAAAGCAGCAGAAATATACTCTCCAAGACTCTGACAGACTTTCAGCCTTGAAAATGTGAGTAATCCTAACACAAGTGAAGCGCAAGACTACTAAGTGTAACATAACAATAATGGTATCAGTAAAGTGTAACTCGAAACACACTGCTTTAGAAATAGCTGAAACCTTGACTTACTGTGGCTGTGCCGGAGACAGTTTGTGCATTTGTGTCAGCTGCACTCTGTTCAGAGTGTGTCTGAGCAGGAGGGTACATGTTTAACGTGTGCTCTGGAACAGTGGTTTGGCCTGTGTAGTCTGGAGCTGGATGAGGATGTGGGGCTGTGTATTCTGCAGGGATACCATTCTGAGGTGGAGCAAACTGGGCTGAGGCATAAGGCTGTGCCATTGTGTCAGGAGGTGCTGTAGCTTCCTGATTACCCTGTAAAAATTAAAGGAGAAAAAAGGAAGAAGAAATGGGGAGTGAGATAAAAGAAGTGATGATCCTGCACACGTAACACAGAAAGTGATGACAGTATTTCTGCTAAGAATGCTGGCCTGAAAAGGACACAATGTTTCTTGAGAAGAAAATTTCTTAAATTAATTAAACCCATTTTTCTAACCCTATTAAATCATGTTATAATTAGGTAAACAAATCTGCTGTTCTCTGGATAATTGCAGACTATTCTTTAACTGGGAAAGGTTAGTGAAGTCTACCTGAACTAATGCCTCAACTCACCCAGTGAAGAGGGACAAAACTAGTTTATTCTAAAGGCTACTGAGCACAACTGCCAAAACAGAGCTCTGATAAGGTTAGCCCATGGTCTGTGATCCATTCTGACCTACGATTTGCAGAACACAATATATGCAGCCTACAAACAGAACAGGATTTGTGTGCATACTGTTAACGTAACCATATGCTGAAAATATTTATAAAAAAATAATTCTCTATAAGATATTCAGAAATACTTTGAGGTACACTGTATCAAGCAACTGCATGAACAAATGCAAAAAAAAAAACCAATTAAAATTGTAAACATTTGAATCTAAATCTGCATCAGTACAAAATCTTAAGTTAACATAAAAGAAAAATTCTGTGTTGTAGGCTATCAAAAGAAATAGATTTAAAAACTTTAAAGGCTTTAAATTTGAACACAATAGCATTTCATTTCCATATTACAATAAGCCTATACAATTAAAAACAAATGTCCTCATCTCATTATAGACAGATCCAGCTTTATGTTTGATGTAATAAAGGACAGTCAAGCATGTTAATTTATCAACTAGAGACTTCTGACTAAATTCTCTGCTCATAATAAATAGTAATAATTCTAGGGCAGGAGACATATGGAACAATCTTTAAGAACCTATATAAAAGATGTCCAAAACACGATACTGCAGATGAGACAACATTAGAGGCCATTGATATGGGGACTATCCCAAACTCAGGTGGCCTAATTTACAAGATAAAATTATCCCTCTAGATAACAAGTAATGTAAAAATTAATATTGAAGTAAAATTTTAATGAGGTTTTTACTCTGTCCTTTTTCCACCAAGCATGTACAAATACCTGCACAGGACTACTGTAGGGTTTTTGCTTATTTGTACTCATCACTCCTTGATCTCCTACTTTAAAAATAGAATATATTCTTTTGCACTTCATATTTCAGGACATTCCCAGCAATTTTCAAATAATTCAGACATCAATTCTCTGAACTGAACCAGTGCTAAACTCAAGAGCTTTTAAGAATTTGCAAAATCACAGCACACGAATAAGCCTTGGTACATGGCAGGGTTAGAAGGGAAAATTTTCCTTTGTAAAAGGCATTCAGTGTGTCCTAAAAAATTAAAACTTTATAGCAGCAATCAAACACTCCCTAATTTTAATCCCATCTTTACTACTATTTTAGCGTATGGCCTTGAGCAAGTACTTTACATTGCTTCATTCAACCATCTTTAAAGCAGTGGCATTTACCTACTTCACAGGGTTAAATCACTAAGTTTCATTTACCTGTATCTACAATCATTCCAAGGTTATTGCTGCACTGAAACTTTCCCTGTTTAAATTTCAGTGGAGGTTAAAAACCCTTGTAAACGTATACTTATACCTTCTTATATTAAAAGGGCGAGGTCCCTTTCTTCTTTCTTTTACCTAATATTTTCACTATTTAAAAAAACAATCCAGGTTAAGTAAAAACCAGCAATGACTGGATTCCACCAGAGACATTTATTATATGTTAAAGACATATTATTAAAATTTGTGGGGGAGGCAGGGGACCATAAATTTTTAATCAGCTGTTTCGGGAAGGACTTCAGCAAGTGGTAAGAATGAACAACAGCAAAATCTGCCTATATAAGCATTTTCACGGTGCTGGCTTTGAAACACAGTAGTTGGTTACTGCTGGTTCTTAAGCTATTCCTTCATGTCAGATGCTAAACATGACATTAGAGTCAGCAGCTGTTAAAAAAGAACAATAATGGCAACAAAGGGACCAAGGGCTAATGTCCAGGTGCGTTTGATCTAAAGGTTTTTATACTACCTTGAGTCGTAAACCAGATGTGGCTGAGACCCCCACTGTTTCTCATTAACATTGGCAGCAGTTCCATGAGGCCCTAATTAATATTCAAAGCATTCACACTTAGTGCTAATTACAGCTAATATTTAATTAAGTAGGTTGAACTTTTGTAATTTTTTTTACCAGTAACAGAACAATTCACTTTTCAGATTTGTCATAAAATAGCAAACTGCACTAGCAA
The DNA here is from genome assembly GCF_000690775.1 of Eurypyga helias. Lineage (NCBI taxonomy): Eukaryota > Metazoa > Chordata > Aves > Eurypygiformes > Eurypygidae > Eurypyga > Eurypyga helias. Next base: position 123,201 of record NW_010250682.1, on the reverse strand, counting down.
TTCCAGCCCCTTCACATTGCTGAGACTCTTCTACCTCTTTCATTAGACTTGTTAAGCTGAAGCCTGTATCAATTATTTAGAACCAAGAATCCATAAGTAAGTAAAAAACAAAGGGTCAGAGGTTTGTTTCTTTAAAATTGGTGCCTACTGTAGCCTTTCCTAGCCATTAAAATTAGTGTGAACTTATGATTCACAATGAGTTTGATAGATACAGTATTACAAGGTAGTGTAAAAGTACATAGGTATAAACATGTTCTTTACTAGTTACATATGTGTATCAGGCCAATAGCTTGCTGTTTAGAATATGAATTTATATCAAGAACAACACAGTGTCAACCAACACACATTTGTATACACATGTGGTTGATGGAAACCGCAGACTACACAAAAGTCAGATACATTTGAAGAGATGTTAAAGAACCAGAATTAAATATAATCACCTAAAATGGCCCTTTATTGTGCCCTTTAAATACAGTGAACTAAAATGAATAAGGGAAATGATACGTCTAATGTATGAAGCTGAAAATATGAAATGGCCGTAAAAGCAACTGGAAATATTGATCCTAAATTAGGCTATGAACCCTAGTGTTACGATAATCTCAAAACTGAGGATGACAGTACACAGACTTTGCTTAATACAAACTAGTCATGAGAGGCTAAACAGAAGTTGTCCCTTCAGACTCAGTTCCAAGTATCTTTGAGATTAAATGACCCCTTAATGCTCACTTTGTGCATGGTTTTTAATAAAGTAGTTGTTGGCAACAGAAAGAAGAACAAAGGATGGCAGACAGTCAGGCTCTGCTAAATGTTCTGGCCTGAGTTTTAATGAAAACCACATTTCAACTGAAAAATATGCTTTACGTGGCAGTGTATAAAATCAAATTTATTGCTTTCTGGTTAAATGTTGAACTCTAAAGAACAAAAAAAGAAAGGATTCTGATGATGCAGGTAAGAAGTCACTCCTATTCCATATATATTACTCCATTTGAAGAAAAGCTTAGAATTTAAAATGCTGCTAGTATCTCAGATCTCAAAATGCCTTTTCAGCATCTTCTGCTCTAAAAGGATTTCATAATTAAGAAATGCATGAAAAGTGTCAAAACATAATAAAGCAAGCTTGTTATGTTTGTACACAAAAGACAGAGAACAGAACACATTACTTATGCAATGTTCCTTTTTAAAAACACATCTGCAGCATAAAAATGTATTCAATGAAAACCTTTCTGCTTGCCTGCATTTTGAAGTCTAACAGTTTATTGTTTGTGTGGTTTTTTTATTCTATTTTCTGTTTGGTGCTTTTTGCTTCTTTGGCAAGAGATATTTCACATTTAGAGAAAGCCTTTCATACTGTAGTTAAATGAGCCAAACTGCATCATATCCTTAGGGTACGGAAACAAAGAAGAAAAATGTAACATTACTCTGTAAACCTGCTGGTTATAAGAACAGCTCAGTTAGATATATCGAGCACAACAGAGATACATAATCACCACTGTAGTTTGTCCTCCTTCAGACTTAAGCAACAAAACAGGTATTAGAAATCTTGCATGCAGTGGTGCAGCTGGTTATAAAAAAATGTCCTGGCTTGACTAAAATCAAGAGTTTCAAGCGAAAATAAAAGTGAAAATACCTGCTGTACCATCCTGCTCCCTTTATCCTCCATAAACTTAGCAGCTGCTTTAGTCCCAGGCCATACAGCATCTGCCCAAAGCAAGCATCAATTATGGATGAGGGCGTGTGAGCAATGTAATGTGTGCATGAGTGTGGATGATCGGGGTGTTGAAGGAGGGGGAGCTAATGCAAGGCTTACTGACCTCCCTCTCAACATCTGACTGCTCCCAAAACCTAATCCAGATGGGACTCTTTCAGTTTGCTGGGCCTCGCCCCATCAATCACAGCAGGCCACTCCTCTGTCTCCTGCTACCAGTTAGAGAGTGCACCACTGAGCAGATGATTACACACAGAAGAAGAAAAAACACAGCTTGACTACATTAATAGCTGTTTAAAAAACATTAGAAATGCTACTATGTAACTTGCCAGAAGCTGAACGTTTTAGTTTTGAAATTAAGACAGCTGTATCCAAAGTTACAAACCCCCCTAAACTTGAAGTGCTCTGGCTTTTTGATAGCTACGATGTACAATAACATGTGTGCATCTATACGTGACTAAAACTTCCTACACGTGGTAGAGTTAATACGAATACAATTTCTATTTTAAAATAGCTGAACTCCACACATAAGCCATCAATACTGAAGTAGCCTGTTTTAGATTAAATGTACTTTATCCCTCCGTACAACTGAAATACTGTTTCCTTTTTTGTTTCATTTCATGACATCCTTCTTGCTTCGCAGGGGAAATATTTCAGAAATGCTTCCAAGGTTTAGTTCTGTGGGGCGCTTCAAGCAACTTCATACTTCACTGCTAAAGGAACTTCCCTAGCTGCTCTGGAGGGAGTTTTAAAATTATTAAACTTCTAGTTAAATCATATAATAACAGGAAAAAAGCCCCACAACTTAAGAAGATATAGACAGCCCCAAAGAATACACTCCTCTTGCCACTGTGTCGCAGACACAAGAATTCAGAAACGGGACAGACATGTTGCACGGAAATTATTTTTACACACGTTCAAATTTTAAGAGGTGGGCAGCAGGTAACAGCAGATAAACAGGCATTAATCCATCATTAAACCTATATTCCAGCTGAAATATATTGATTTTTTTTAAAGTGACAGTGTAATTCTTCCAGATTTGTTGCTGGCACTCCCCCATTAATGATAATAAAAGCAGCCACTTTAAATTTTTCAGAAGGAATAAGACATCCAACCACAATGAACAGATAATCACAACTGACTGACTCTGCGAGCTTTCTCTGTTGTAGCTTAATTATCTGACCAGGCCACTTGACTCAGATCATTTGCTTCTGCAGTAATACCAAATGAATTCTCCAGCCACCCCTCTTTTTTGGAAGGTTTAGTACAGAGCCAAATTCAGATTTCATTTAAAAAACAATCTTGTTCCAAAAGATGAGTATCTTTAAAAGGAAGAAAGATAATACAAAATAGTTGATTTTGGGTTTGTTTGGGGGTTTTGTTTTGGTTTTGGTTTTTTTGTGGGCATATGGTTAAAAGTTTAGTAGTAAGTAAGCAAAAGAGTATTTCTTACTACCTTAGCAAGCAAGTAGCATCTCTTTATTCCCATTACAAAGAAATATTTATTTTTGGTCTTCTTCACATATTGCATACTGTATTCCAGTAAACGTCCATGCTCTTGCTATTGCTACATATACATTTGAAAATGAAATGTTCATTTTGTGTCAGTGCCTGAAGCATGGAACAAAATAATGAAACATCACAACACCCTGCAAAGTAAGAAGGCAATATGCATTTACTTGTATTGAACAGAATCACCAGAACCTAAGTCCCAGACTTCATTCCTGCCTGCATTCAAGACCACAGAGTATTATGGATGTACAGATACATATGAAGAAAGCATTCCCTCTGACACCTTCATTCTTTCCTACTGTCACTGCCGAAACATTCTACTACTTTTATGATGCTGTGATTTATGACACCAGCTTTTCTTGTCCTACATGACAATTCTCTCTCCTGCTATTTCCAATGGCCTGAATGGACGTGACTCTGTCGCACTTATTTGTTCTGCTTCCACATTACCACATAAAAATATATATATATATATTTTAAGTTTCCTGCCTGTCCGTCGCTTTCTCCAACGCTGACTCTTAGGTATTTTAAGCAGGTCTTTTTAGCTGCAGCTCAACATCCCTTGGGCATCAAGACCAAGGCCAAAACTGTTGAACATCTTTATAAAAGACTTGTATGAAGCGTCAGAATGCAAGTTCACACATGACACCAAATTGGGGTAGCAGTTATAGAGGTCTTGAGAAACTAGAGGAATGGGCTGACAAGAACAAGATCAAAGTCCTGCTCTTGGGACAGAGCAACCCCATGCATGAGTATGGGGTGTGGACTGACTGGTGAGGGAGCAACTCTGCGGAAAAGGATCCGTGAGAGTCCTGGGAAACAGGAGGTTAAGCATGAATCAGCAGTCTGCCTTTGAGGCGCTAAAGGCTAACTGCACAGTGGGCTGCATTAGCAAAATGATAGTCAGCATGTGCAGGAAAGAGCTCATTCCTCCCTGTGCAGCACCTGTGAGACAGCCTCTGGAACACTGCATCCAGTTTGGAGATCCCAGGTCAGGAGATACATTTACAGATTGGAGAGTCCAATGGTGGGTTGCTAAGACAGCAGAAGGGATAGAGCACATGACATGTCAAGCAGCTGAGGCAGCTGGTTAAGCACAGCCTGCAGAAGAGAGGGCTAACAGACAACTTAATTGCATCTTCTCCAACATCATGGATGGTTGCAGAGACAGAACCAGAACTTTCTCAGAGGTACAAAGTGAAAGAACAAAAAGCAACAGTCAAAGCTGCAGAAAGCTAAATTCTGGTTGGCTATAAAAAATAAAATAATCAATGTGAGGGAAGTGAAGCACAGGAACATGCTGCTCAGATAGCTTGTGGCATTTTGTATATTTTCAAAACTTAACCGGGCAAGCCCCTGAGCAGCCTGATCTGTGTGGTTACCCCTGAATTTAAAAGGATGTTGGGATTAGATGGCCTCTGAAGTTCCCTTGCAGCCTAATTTATGCTATGATTCTAGGTGGTTTCAAAAGTAGTAGAATAGCTTGAAAATGGATTTTATACTTTTATCCTCTTTGATGGCTTTCCTCATAAAGGATTTACTGACAAGGAAGACACTAGCTACAACTTCTAGTCTGCTTTCTCTCATTTTTGGAATGTTTTCTTAGAAAAATATATTTACATTTGTTTAATCCACAGCCAGAGCAGTATGAAAGTGGCAATCACTACAGTGCATGCAAGACAAGAATAGTTTCCCAAACAATACAAATTAATGTTGGGAACTATGGTGTACCTTAACTTTCTGCCAAACGTCACCATTTTCATCAGATGTAGAGGAACATTGCCTTGATTTCTTTTTTTTTACCGCAATACCGATGAAAGATATGGGATTTTGTTAAGCTAATCAGTTCACAAGTAATTGTGACAAAAGAAGTGAGGGGTTAATGCACTGAACAATCAGTGGGAGTTGGATAAAGTAGACAAAGCAGCAGACATATATTATGCTATTTTGACATAAAAGGTTTTGTCCCGAGAAATCATTTCTTAATAATCTTAAGTCTTCAACATGCAAGAATGAAGGCAGCATACACCAAGTGGTAAATAACAGGCCTTCACAAGGAAACTGTAAAAGCATCGGTCGTCTTATAATCCAGCTAACACAAATCTCAGAGCTACCACAACTTACGTTGTGCATGAGAAGAAAGAAACCTCCACGGCAACCATGTAGCCTGCAGGTCTCAAAGCAAGAAATATTGCACCTTCTTTTATAAGTACAGACAAAAATATTATTCATAGCTCAAGGAGTGGGAGCAGCAGAGATGTGCTGGCAAGACTATTTTACTAGAATGCATTAGTGCAGCTGAGAAGCCAGATATACTAGCCCAGGTGACAAACCATGCTTACACAGCAAGAATATGGATGGTCTTGACACAGCCCTGCATCATGCTTCATAAGCTTTTCTACCAGACTCCACTGAGACTATTCCTGGCTTGTAATTTACACACAAGCGTAAGTATTTCCAGCATTAGAGTCAACAAATGTCTCTCAATACCACATTATTGAACACTGCAGAAGATTAGAGTCTACAGAGGGGAACTGAAGAGCAATCAAATGCAGTTGCAGGTGTAGGGTGTTCAACAGCTAGATAATTTCTAGAAATTAGAGAAATTCTTGTAATATAGCTAAAATAATTAATTTAAGATTTGTTATAAGCCGAATTCAACATCTCAACTGCAATTTACTCAAAAAAATCCCTAACTGAATTTCTCTGACTGGGATTGGATACAGCTCTTTTTTTTTTAAAGTGTCTAAATAGGGCAATTTAATCTAGATGAGTTTAGTATTTACAGAAAGTTATTCCCAATTTACAGACGCTGCCTAATCCGGTGTATCTTAAATGGACTGCTTTTTCACTCGGTTCCCTAATGGTCATACCACAAAACATAGCAATGTATTTACCAGCTTTGTTAGCCATAGAAAGTGGTAAACCTACAGTCACATGCAGAGGCAACATGTTTGAAGGCCATTTGTTCTGGAGAAACAATGTCAGAGCTCCACACGTACCTAATCAGCTATCTTTCACATGCAAACAAATGATCCTATATATACAAAAATACTAGGCAGAATGAGTGATATGCATCACAAATATTACACACGCAGAACCAAGAAAACAGAACTGTAAACAGGTAGAGGGTTTTTCCTGCTCAGCCTAGCAGACTTTGGTCTGTTTCACAAAAGTATCACTGATGTTACCTCACCAAAATGCAGCTTGCCCTAGGTATTCACATCTGTAGTTAAAAAAGGCTGCAGGGACAGGGCAATATTACACAAGACGACTGAAGGGCAGCAGCAGATGTTTGAGCACAAACCGGCATGCATTTTCTTTGAACTGAACACTGTGAACTTTGAACTGAACCTCTTTTAACTAGGGACACAGTCTTTCACTGATGAGCTGTGATTTAGCCTCGGTAAAGAAAGGGGCATTTCTTTTCATAATCCCTCAAGCTGAATCATTTTCTGAGGCAGTACCACAATAACTACAGTTCATCCATTACAAGTGAAACAGGTCCAAGTTTCAATATCACAAATGGGAGGATCATTACTTGGCGCTACTGAAATGAAACGTGGCTAGTAGGTGAAATAAGAACGTAACGCCACAAGTCGTGTTAAGCAGCAAAGCTGACTGCAAATCATACCTCCTTAGCTATTTGTCTGCGAACTTCAAAGTATACAGGGCTGCTTCATAAGCCAGCTCACTTGAATTAGTCAGGTTAAGCAATAATGGTTACTGTAAAACTGTCCAAATGAACTAGTGGGAGTTGTTTTGTTTTACTTAGTATAAAAACAGGTAAATTTAAGATTTGAATTTATGTGGTAAGCTCCACAAAGACAATTACATGACTGAGTTTGGGAATTTGGAGGAAGCCCAGGAAGATAAGCACCAGTGTTAGAAAATTTGGCTTAAGGAAAAGAGACTTTAGCTTATCCAGGGCATTGTTAGGAAACCCAGAGGTTCACTCATGACAGAAAACTTCCCAAGGTAGCCACCTGATTGACTGAACCATTGATTAAAGAGAACTTCAGTGTGTGGGAACAAAGCATCCATTAAGAAGGAAGATACAAAGGAGAAGGCCCACGTGACTAAGCAGAAAGTTTCTCAGTGAAGAAAGATGGAAAAATGGAGCATAAAGCAATGGAATCAAGGCGTGTCAACAGAAGTGGAGCATCAAAGTATTGCTCAGATACCTGAGGAAAAAATCTGGAAGTTTTTTTGTCCAGCCCAGCTGGAACTAAAACTAGTGAAGACATTAAGGGTGACAGGAAAGGATTCTACACATCAAGTCTGCTTGTTGCAAAGAAAGTTCAAGGAAAACGTTGATGCACGGAGGAAGCAGCCTTATGATGAAGAAGTCATCATAACATAATGAAGTACTTCATGTCTCTTTTTGTTTCAGGTGAGTCTGATCCCAAATTGTTGTACCCAAGCCACAGACAGCATGGCTAGCAAAGGAGATGGGACAATGAACAACAGAGATGTAATAGGTGAGGGACTACTTAGTGAGGCTGGTTGTGTTTACGTACTTGAGCCTTAAGACATTCAACAGAAGGCGCGGAAGGAGTAGATCACTGATCATGGGACAATGCCTATTAAACTATGAAAAATTATACAGACAGGGGAAATACCAGATGGGCCAAAAACCTAACATTTCTCCTGACGTTTAAAATGAATTCAAGGAACTACTGACCATCCAGCCTCATATCAGGCCCTGGAAAGATCATGGAGCACATCCTTTTGCAACCCGTTTCCAAGCACATGAAGGAGACAGGCAATTTGAAATGGTCAACATGGATTTTTCAGGGGAAAATAGTGCTTGATCAACCTAGATACCTTAAAAAAACAACTGGCTACACAGACAAAGTCAAAACAGCAGATACAATCTACCTTGACTTCAATAAAGCTTTTAATGCTATCTCCCATATCATTCTCAGTTGAGAGTTGAGGAAGGAAGGGCCGGACTGTCAGATGGGTTGAAAATTGGCTGGACTGACAGGCTATAAGATAATTGGCTTAATATCGGGCTCATGACCAGTAGCAAGTTGAATACCTTAGGGTAAAAACTGGGTCACACATCATTCAACAACTTGGAGAATACAAAGAGTACATCCTTAGCAAATTTGCTGCTAACACTAAAGCATGGAGCCCCAATCCAGCAGCACCTTGATAAACCTGAAGACTGAAGAATCAGAATCCTTATGTAGTTCAATATGAAAAAGTGCAAAGTGCTGCGCCAGGAACATTATGGAATAACAGTTTGAGAGAATGAAGTTCATTGCACATTAACTGAACCCCTTCCAATTTTGGTCTGTATATCTTAAAGCTATTAAAACACAGAAATGTAATCTATATTGAACAGTGCGCTGTTATCTGGCCTGAGAAGCAGATTGTTTACAGGCTGTCAGTCTTTTAAACTGCAAATTAAATTATATGATTTCCTTTTTTTTACCCATAAAAGACCCCACCCAAAACTCATCTGTGCATTGTATTGCATCCCATGTAAATTTATGTGGAAACTGTATATATTCTGCATTTTACCTGTAACTTTTCAGCAGGCAAAATTTATTGGTTTATATGTATTTATATGCTTTCAATATTTTGAAAAAAATTCTGAATTCAATATATCCACAAATCATACAACCAGTTTGGGGGTTGGAACTAGATGATCTTTAAAGGTCCCTTCCAACCCTAACCATTCTATGATTCTATGAAGACAGAGGAATTGTGATCTTCACACACAAACTTTTGACTAAAATGAAGTTATTTGAACAGAGCTGAATATAGTGTCATAGGCAATAAATTCACCATTCTGCTGCTCCTCTTCTTTAAATTTTCACAAAATAAAATTCTAGAAATTAACTACTTTTTAATTGTTTTCAGAAAATGCCCATTTCCCATACCTCTTTAATTCTAAAACTTTCATAATTTTGTTATTTATGATGGAACATAGATGACCTCAGCTGTAATAAGAGCAATGTCATCTTGTTAAATACCAGTTAAAGCAGCATTCAGTTTTTTTGCACTGAAATGAAATGATGGAACATGAGCTCTGATATTATTTACCTCTAAGATTAAAATGACTACCAAAATATCATTGGACACAAGGAACAGACAGATTGAATTCCTGCCTCAGCTACACTTTGCTATGCTTATTTATCCTGAGATAATTTGCATACTTCAGTTAATGTTTATGTTAAGATGCTGTTATATCATTAGCAAATAACTGTTTACTACAACAATGTTTTTCATTAGCAAACTGAGCCACAATTATGAAGAAAGGTAAAGCTCTTCCCACTGATGACATAAAAATGGCAATAAGATTTGCCTATACAATGCAAAATATATTTTTAAACACTGCTGAATGCCAAAACTGGCTGAAAATAAACAAAAATCTATTAATAGAGTGCTACAATGAATCTGCAGTTCTGAAGAAAATTAACAAAATCCTTTGACAGTTCCTGTAGACTTTCACTGATGAATACTGACTGGTAATTTCTACTTTGTTACATCTCTAAAAAGTTTTTGTTACTATGGAAGGAATGGCCAAATTGTCTCTGTATTTTACTTTCCCCATCTTTAGGACGGGGACTAAAACTGCTCTCAAATCTGCAGAACTACACCGATTCTCCCTGCATATCATCTCTAGAGATTTTTTTCAACACTGAACATACACATATGATAGTAAATCTTACTATTAAGCTGGCCTCTACCATGTGCCATCGATGCATAACCCTTGCAAGCTTAAAAACCATTGCTTTGAACAACACATTATTTTAAAATAATATAGATTGTGGGACTGAGTACAAATGATCTTCTTCAGTTTACAGCTTTATTTTGTGCTGCTGTGTGTAAGGAAGGGAGGGCTGGTGGAAGGAAAGGTATTTCCAAAACTAAAACAGCATAGAGAAAAACTCTGGCATATTTATCAGAAGCATATGGCTAATTTACAGCAACTACATCCAACAGCATTTGTGTTTATACAGCACAGCAGCATGTATAACAGCCACAGCATACAAACTCCAGAATTAGTGAAAATAAGCACCTACACAGACTATTCTGGGAGAGAAGAGTTATAGCCTGAAAACTGCTTTTAGCCCACGTGAAGTGAAATGTCTGTCTTTTATGCTAGAACACTAGATTAAATAAGATATCAAAAAATATTGAAACAGTTCAGTATTTGCTGAGTGTGCACCTAGTGAGATGGAGAGTACAGCAAATGTGTTAGCATTCTAGCAGCAGAAGAAATTCAGCTTACATATTGCTACACAGAAATTGATAATTGGTAGGTATTCAATCAGAAAAGTGGGTTTTCTTTTAAATATTAAAATCACATGGTATAGTACATCATTTCTGTCAAGTTAAATTTAATGATATCAGCATACTTAAAGGAAAAAACCTGAATATCTACTCATATTCACAAGCCAAGAAGGATTATATGAGACTTTATGAAGCCTTTTCCCTTTATTTAATATTCTGATATCTGTATAGAACAATTTTGATATGTATTATACCCTCAAACTAATCTATTCCTTTGTCTTTTTAATGCACACCTCGTATGCCTGAACTCATGGCTACAGTATAATGTGTACTGTCAATTACTTACATTCTTCTGAAGTCTGCCTGTGTAAAAGGAATGACTTTGTCCTTGAAGAAGGAATAGGTATAATGAGAGTGTTGCTAATTTTCGTGAGAGTAAAGCAACATCATCTGCTTTCTACTAGTTAAGAGCACATTTAAAAAGGAGCAATAATTTATGAGCTCACTAATGCCTACTGGTTTTTGTCAGACAGTAGAATCAGGCATGTGAAAGACTGTGCTTCAGAAAAGGTGTTTGAGCACTACAACACAGAAACTTCATAGGTTTAACTGAAATGTGCTTTTTCTACCTACTTTTAATGGTTTACCTGAACAAAAATGAAAAATGATCACTATAAAATCCACCATAAATAAAACAGCTTTCAGCTGCCAGAGACTAAATATTAACAATAAAATGTAGAAACATGAATTTTATTCTGGGAAAGTAACCAAAACTGTTAAGTGGCACATATGTCAAGCATGTAATTTTGGCAGACTCAATCCACCTCAGAAGATATGAAGATGGTATGAATAGAATTTAGGCTCAAAAATAGGGACCTAAAAAGGCAGAAGTCCTATCTTCTAAACCTCCCTCTGTCTCCCTCAGTCGTCTTCATATCCTCTTTATTACTTCCTCTGCATCCTCATCTGCATCCCCTAACTTTGAGCAACCTGGTCTAGTGGAAGGTGTCCCTGCCCATGGCAGGGGGGTTGGAACTAGATGAGCTTTAAGGTCCCTTCCAACCCAAACCAGTCTGTGATTCTATGATTCTATGATTCTACACGTCCCTGCAAAAATCTGATTCTGCTATTTCATATTTACTACAACAATTGAGAGTACAGCAGATTAAATGCTCTCTGACTGACATGACACAGTAACTATGCATAACAATGAAAATGAAAAGCAACACATGACCTTTGCATATACACCTTAACCTCCATGCAAAAATATCTTGCTTACTTGTGAACTACCCTGAGCAGAAATCTGAGGCTACGCTACTTAAAATTTAGAGATGTTTTTCACCTGCTCCCATTTACACTAGATACCATTGTAGCCAATTGATCCAGGATTTAGAGGATGAAAAGATATTTTCGAACTTGACACAGCTGTGGCACTTCCCATTTGTTCATCTTGATGAAGCATTAAGTGTATTAACCACCCTGTATAAATAACCACAAAGGGCTCTCTGCTTGTCAGTTTACTTAATGTAGTAACAAAAAGGTTCAATGTTTAAATTGGATTCTTAAATTATATAACTATAAATATTACCACTACCTACAGTTCGAAAGAATAGTAGAAGAAACCAAAACAAACTCAAACCAACAAAGCAGTGAGGTAATTTAAATTAACAAAAGCTGAAAAGAGATGAAAATCCTCCAATAAAGAGGTCTGCAATGACTAATATCATCAATTAAGAAAGGCAGTGCACACCAAATTCAATTTTAGTGTCATGCACACACACGTGTCCATGGTATCAAACTAAACCAAATTCAACGAGGAGTTATGAAGCGTAGTAAATTGATCTGAAAATGTTGTTTGCTAATAAGGATTATAAAATAATTTTTTTCCAATTACTATTTTAACTTCATTTTAGTAACACAGATTAAACACCAGTTAAATAACCTGAACTCAAGACCTCTCACACACTTCAGAAGCAAATTATGATATAAAATCTTTCCCATTAAACAGAGAATATGATGTTAACTAAAACAATATAAGCAGTACACATTTTAGACGTGTCTATTGCTCTAAGCAGAAAAGTGAGAGTGAGGATGAAGATACCCTGAATTCAAATCCTGATATCTGTATATCTTGGGCTTAACAACTTAATATATTTTACTTCCATTTCTTACACACATAAACTAGAAATTTAAAAGCATAACTTGCTACTAGGATTTGTTGGCTAACATCTTACACTGTGAATCTGAAAGAGTAACATCATTGCACCATTTCACTTAAAATATTAATTAAAAATAAATAGATTAGCAAGCTACTACAAACCCTGCACTGACCACACAGCCCAGCTAAATGGTGGTTCCCATTGCCTTAAGTGAAAAGAATTTTTTAAATATAATTACACAAAGCAAAAAAGCAAACAGTTTATAACGAAAAGCAGGGCACCTAACAGTCTGTGCAGAATCTCAACCAAAGAAAGCTTTCTCCTAAGCAATGCAACTTTCTGATACAAAAAGCTCCACACTAATACTGTAACTTGCAGGTCTTCAAACTCTCTTATTTGTTCGTAAGTTTTTAAAATAATCTCTGATCTTCTTTTTAAAAAATAAACACTCATTTTTATTTAGAAAACACCTGTGGTCCATTCAGAAATAACACTCAATTTTGAAATACAAATTATTTCAGAATTAGAAAAGAATAATTAATACAGCCCTAACAAATACCCTCTACAAGTTCATTTGGCAGGTATGTACCATTAAGTAGTCAGCTGCATTTTAACTGCAATCTAGAAAAAAACCCCACAGAATTCATATGAAAACTACCTTTTAGATATGCTTTCAGGAGAACAAAAAAAAACACCCCAAAAAACCCACACTGCCATAAATATAAAAATAATCAGAAGTAGATGAAGATATTAATAAATATATATATTGCCATTTTGTACATCAAGTCTACTAAATCCAGTTAACTGTCATCCAAATAGATTTCTGTAAACCAGTAGTAGAAGATATACCAGTATTCCCAAGTAATTATCTTGACGTAGTCTCTTTTTTCATGTATGAAACCTCTATTTCCCACGAAATACTATTACGCAGTATCATCTCTGACAAAAAGAACTGCCCCTTCTGGACAGAAATTGCAATGTTTTCTCAGTGATCATGGAAGAAAAAGAGGAATTTTAGATGTTTTCAAGAAATTAACTGGATAAATACAGACACCCAGACCTTGGTCTCTAACAAGGAAGTCCTTTCCCCTGCACAACAGTTCACTAGGATTACAAGTTGAGTAGAATCCAAACTTTTTACATTCAAATATAATACAAACCCTTTGCACGTTGCTGTAAATGACAAAGCTCTGAAAGTATTTAGAAATAATAGGGCAATTTGCACAGACTATTTGCACAAAGCTGAATTTCATTTTTAAGAGAGAACTATGTTCCATGAAGATACTCTGCTGAAATTATTTTTTTCATTTCACATATAAGTGCTTTTGCTTTGCAGAAATTGTTACAGCTTTTTAGCTCTAAGCTACTGAACTGAGCAAGAACAGTAAAGTAGAAGCACAGTTACAGTGCAGTGAGTCTGACCTAGTTGCTGAGATACGATGTTAGATTAAATTTTGGGATGTGTACTGTTTTTATGAATACACAGCACTTCACAGTCATACGATCAGCAAGGAGATGACAATGCCCAACATGTCACCATCTGCAAACTCAGAAGAAATTTCAGAGCTCCTTGCATGCATGAGCACTACCAACTTTTTTGGCTTTTTAGACCTCAAAAGTAGTTCAGTACATGCAACCCAGTTCTCCACTGAATCAGATGAAACCTAGGCAGGTAATATATTTTTTCTCTCAACCAGAGGACTCTGACCCTCCAGCTAGTGATCTTCTTAAAGCACCACAGTAATTTCTGCAATGATCTGTCTGGGTACTCTTTCTGTTTAATAGCAGGCTTCTGGAAAAACAAGCAAGGAAAGGAACAACGACTCAGGAATATCCCTTCACGAGTAATCAGGAAGATATGCAATAGCTATTCTTTTTGCAAGAACCATTAATTTTGCCACTTCATTTTCCAGTGTGAGCTAAGACAACGAGACTTGGAAAAAATTTACACATGAGCTGAGAAAAACAAATACCCTTACTAGCTTAAAAACACATACCACACATTAACTCATATGAGGAGAAAGCCTGCAGAAGAACAAATACTTGACCTCAGAGATTAGTGGTGATTGGAAAATGGAAATCTGCCTAAAATCTCAACAGAAGGGTTGGTAACTCTTCATGTTATACAATTGTACATGTAAGACTAATTGTTATTTTACATAAACTATTTCTTCCCTTCTGTTTAGGTTAAATAATACTTTGATCTAGAAATCAAAAAGGATGTCAGAGCATTCCATGGTCAGTAGAAAGTGGCAGCTAGACCAATTCTATCCCTGGAGTTACAGACAGTAACTACTCTAGGACAGCCCAGAGGGTACAGACAACCTTTTAGAGATTTGCACGTCTGCACTACATTGGATTATCCAATATAAATAATAAGCAATTAGTTTTAATTTGTTTTAGACAACATGTGTCAGCTGTGAAAAATAAAAATGTTTCTGGCATGGAAGAGTGTTTAATTACACTCTTCATGCTATGTATATCATAAAAAAATATATAACTATGCATCCTTTCTGAGATTAAGATGTTTTGTATTTGAAGGGCCTTCCAGGACAGGTATCCTAATCCAGCCAGTCTCCTTTGATTTGAACAGGCCTTCCTGGTGCAAACAAACATTCCTTGTGGAAAGAAACTGAAGCAAAAATATAATTCTCAAACTTTGTAATGGAAATGAAGACTGACAGCACTCAGCACTGGAAATGAAGCTTGTTGTGCCTCTACAAACTTCTTGGTTCCAAACAAGAATCAGCTCTGCGAGTTTCAAGTTGGAGTCAGATTTTCAGTAACAAGGAATTCTAGTAATAAGGCAATCCATATTTTAAGGAAGTCCTCACCAATTTATTTTGCCTCTAAGAATAAAAGAAAGTCCTATAACCTTTCCTCATAGCAGCCATTAGCTGGTATGGCCATTATAACATAATAACTGTGATCAATAGAAGAGGGAAAGGGTAAGATAGTGGGTGCGGGAATGTGTATTTTCAAGGTAAAAGTAGATAAAGATATTACAAACACTAGCATTTACATAGGGAGTCACATCACCCACCATAAACCAGTTATTTAATAGGTTGCTTAAGAGCTAAGAGAGCTCTTTACCCCACCTCTACCCCATTTAACACATTAGCTTGTACTAATGGTGAGCTCTCATCCAGAAACACACAGCACCTCTGCCTGTGGGTATTACCACATGATGCAGATGAAGTTGTAAAGACAAATCAACTCATCAATCACAATCACAAAGGGACACTGAGCAATGCAAAAGGATTAGCATTTCAGCCCAGCTCAGGTCTTTCCTATCACCACTCTAATTAAATACCACCTCAAGTGCTTTACTACCATTAGAAAACGCCGTGTTGAAGGCTAGCATTCTGGAATCTGAGTGCTGAAACTAATTAGAAAAGAGAACAAGAAAAACATTCATTAAAAATTGCGGAATTCCCCTAACAGAAATGATCTACACCTTGGAATAAAGATTTGCCTTTCTGTGGATTTAGAATAACATGTTAAATAGCTTTCATTAAGCTGAAACCTTTTACTTTGAACCACACACCTGCCATTGTCTTTCATAAGTAAAGCTAGATTTAGCTATATCTGCGAACCCACTGTAGAGAATTTAAAAGATTCTTGGCTTATGGTTAGCTGATAAGAGCCTTAATTCCTCTTCATCTAGCATTTGATACACTAATTTAAATTTTTTCAGACTTGGCACACTCAAGGGCTTTTTGCCTTACTTCCCCAGATATACATAAGCTAGTCATTACTATTTATGAAGGCGATGAAAGAAAACATTAAACAGTCAAATAAATATAAATCTTAGAATCTAACACAGAGAGTGCAACAGCAGGATTAAAAACAAAACAAAATGAAAAAAACCTGAAGCAAATACAAAGACATTTGCAATTTAAAGCAATACAATATAGCTGAAAAGCAGTTTTCTCTTCCACTTGACTGCCAAGTGACCTGACTCAGGATTTTATGGCTTTCCCAAGAACAAGCTGATGATATCAGTAACATCCAAAATTTAGCAGTGAAATTGCAGTGTCACGAGCAAAAGTGAGAGCCACACAGACCTTCTGATTCAAGTGATAAAGCAACCATTTTCTTAATTTTTAGCCGTGATAAATTGGAAATAAAAATTTGTTTTCTAGTCAGGGCATTTATTAGATAAATTTACATTTATACAGAAGATTTGAATAAGGCTGATACATCGCTGACATCCCACTGAGGGCGGTCTGAGGTGACTTCCCGGTGCAAATACCTCAAATATTAACAATAAAAAAAAAAATCTACCTTGTTAAAATATAATATATAGTTATTTGAATAATAGCCAAAACATAATACTACTCATAGTATATGAAGACTAGTTCAGAAAAATTTAGTTTAATTATTTTAAGTATCAGTTAAATAATTAACACTAATGAAAACAATTTTCATTCCAAAGGAAACAGATGGCATTAAATAGCTATGTATTTAAACATATGGAAACCAATCACTGAAATACAAAGAATCAAACAGCAAACCCTCAGCCATTTTTAATTCATTTTAACTAACAAGAACAAAATATAAGAATACAACACAAGTAAAAGAATCTAGCTTCTAATATGACTCCTGTAGTTTAAATTGTAATGAAACAAAGGAGATTTAAAAAAATATTTAATTGTCCCACAATATTAGATTTTGTTCATAGCATTGATTTAGCTTTTGGGCTTTTAAAACATGCAATTTTAATAGAAAACAACAATTTGTGATGCATGTATATTTCTAGATTCATCTACCACCTTAAATCCCCAGAGATTATCAACTTCCCTACAAAGAGTTCTCTTGTCATAACCATGCATAAAAGAGCTCCTGGAGCTTCCTCTGAACAGGCCACAGAAAAACATTTACAATTGCACTGCTTCAACTGATAAAAGTTTTTGTCAGAAGACAACAAAAGAATACATGATGCAGGTAGCAACGAAGGTGTGAAGAGCTACGCTGGTCATCTCTGGGACTGGCCAACATAGCAGAGCTCACTCTTCTCATCTGGCAAAGCCAATTAAAAATGTATCGGACTGCAAATTAAAGAGCAATCAACACACCAGTTTTACTTCTACTGTGAAAAGCATCATCTCTAACAACAGTAGTTGATGCTTTGGAACAGTATTAAGAGCAAATTATTCTTACCCTGGTCTTATCACTGTGGTTTTCTTCAGCCAAGGATATAGAGGTTTGCCAGCTAAGTCTGTGTCAGTTGATTATTGACTTAAATCTAATCAGTAGCTTAAATGAGTTAAACTAGTTTATTTGCCATCTCAAGCACTCTGCAACACTCTAAAACTGCAGCAAAAGTTTCCCATTTTTGCTTAATTTCATCCTATAAGCTTACATAACAATATACTTTAAAGGTGCCCCTGCACTATCCTCAGCTGGTGGGCAGAATTGTACTTTCTTCAGAATATTTTTTAGGACCCCATTTGTTAAATGGAAAAAAAGGCTGCTTAGGCGTTCCATGATTTTTGTGCAGAACATTCACTATGTGGGAGTGCCTCATTTGCATAGTGGCATGTGGGTAGGATTTGGACAAGCACACTGAAGGATATGACAATCAAAAACAGATATGTGGGAAATCTCTTTTAAATGTAAAAAGACCTCACCAAGGTTTCACTAAGTTAGGTAAACATTATTTCTAAGGGAGAAATGAATGCATAAACTACTCATGAGGTAAAAATGGGCTTCAAGCGCCGCAATTTCCCTTGCATACCAAACTACACCCAAGAATAATTTCTTATTCTGTCCTAGGTATAGCACAGCAAAAATCAACGAGAAATGTAATTTTGAGCAATGTTAAAGATTTGCATGTGATTCTTCCAGCTAATGACATGCAGAACAAGTTATAGATGATTTCTGCCACTGACATTCTGTCAATTTAATAATAGATCCTTTTTTTGATGTAACTTGACTGCCATTAGCATTCCAAATATAGTGAACTGTTTTGTTAACATCTCTGCAGAAGAGAAAACTGAAGTGAAAATGTAAAACAGAAGGCAACATGGGCCAGTTTCTTGTGCACAGCACTTGCCATTCATCCACTGCTCACTGGAAATGTGTAAATCCAGGTCCTCACTGGACTAGGAAAGAATAAATTCCTGGTTTGAACCAACTTGAGATTACCAGCCTGCAAGAGCCAACTTTGCAGAAGACAACATGAAAGCTTGATTTTTGAAGCACTCCATGACACTGCTGTCTTCCTTTAAAACTCTTTCTGCACTTGGCTAGAAAATTGTTACCACTTTTTTAAAAAATGGTCAAGGAGGCTGCAGGTCCTATCTTAGCATGATGTAATCATCCACCAACTATACTGATTCTAGGGAGACTCTTCCAGGTTTCATAAGCTAACAGTCTAATCCAATCTACTTTCATGTATCTTATGAGGAACTGCTTTCTTCTGCTGGATAGTAACGCATAAGCGCAGGACTCTCGGATTATGCCAAGAGCCAGTTTGTTAAGCACTTTCTGCCGCACCTATGAGGACAATGGTATCCAACAGAGCAGGGCCACAGCTCCCATGTAGACATCTTTGCTCCACATCCTCTATGTATTGCATTAGATAGCCCTACCATGCAGAAAAACAACCTAGGCTTAGGCTTCTTTAGTAAGCAAACACTCTGAAGGTTCCCTGATAAGTATCCTTGCGTCTTTCGATCCTAAATGTAGCAAATGATATCACACAATATGGAAAAGCTACCACCATACACTGCATATCAATTTTTTAAATGAACAATAGGGTCCAGTGAATTTCTTGTCTTTTCTCTGAGTTAGCCTAACTCTGACAGTGTGGGTTTGCACAACTCTAAAAGGAGAGTATGAGTAAGGATATTTATTTCTCTCTCTTCTCTTTTATACATGAAACAGATAAACGGATTTCTCCGGGAAAAGGATTAATTCTACTTGTGCAACTAATGTGTTGACTACTCATGGAAGACAGTTCAGACTCAGAAAAGGACCCTTCAAGGACCCCAGTTTACGGCTGCTTAAAAGCAGCATTGTATTAGTACAACAAAAAGAATCTCACCTTTTATATAAAAGATCCTTCACATTAAGGATACCTTCTGTGGGAAAGAGCACATGCTAAGCAATTCCTCTCACCCAACTTGCTCTTATTTTGGAGCACACACTGACCCTATAAGCTCAGGTGAAATCAGTTCACTTCAATCAGTATGATATTAACAACTTGTGAAGCTCCTTTCCTGTGAACATGAATCCCAGCTTTCAAACAGTGCTATATAAGATGTTTTGTAAACTTTTTATAAAGTTTGTACTTCAGACACATGTGCAAATCCTATGCCATTCTAAAATATAAAAATGTTTTCTTTTCCTAATTATATGTCAAATTAACATTTACCAGCAGCTGCATTCAAAAACAATCACAATAAAGTAAAGCATAAGCTAAACCTGTGTTCTATGTTACTAACCAATTCCTAAAAATCTGATAAAACTCATATGTATTTTGTACGCCATTGTTACAGAAAAGATGCACCATTTGCACTTAATTTTAAGTAAATGGACACAAATTAATTGTTACTTAAAGTTACCATGTTCTGAAAGTAACACAAAATGAAAAAAGCAGGGGAATGAAATATGCCAGGTCTTACAAATTGCTGTGAAAAAAAAAAAAAAATGGTGATCTCAATTATATGTGTGTTGTAGTTTGGTCATGCTGTACACTGCAATAATGTTGAGAAGATCAGTGTTGAAACTGGAAAAAAAACCAAACTTCCAAGCATTTGAAGAACTGACCAATTTATTCTATTTCTTATTATTACTACCTCAAAAAAAAAAATTGCCAGCCAGGTAAAAATAAAAATAAATGAAACAAACCCCCACAAACAACAACAAAAACAGCCCTCACAAACACACACACACCTTTCAGCAAGGAAAAAACCCTCAAAGGTGTGGTCAGATGTCATTTTCTAGATTAACCTAGAGGCTCTGAAGACCCTTTAGGCCTTTTTGTTCTCTGCTGTGCAACGCTAACGTCTGTTCAAGACCACTGTAACCATACGATCCTTTAAAGTGCCATAACACTCCTTCTGTGAAAAAAAAAAAATGCAAGATTACTTCAAACTTCTTTATCAGCAACTGAAAGTAAGCCGTGATGCAGATGAAGAACAGTCACACCTTTCTTTCTGCCAGCTCTGCTGCAAATACCGACTGCTGCACTTAGCCAATACAGAGTGAGCTGGTCCTGAGCATTTAATTTCATTTAATTCCATGGTCATTATCATTCAGGTTTAGTGGAGAAACTGTTTAAATTTTCAGTCAAATAGTGGATTTCAATTTCTCGTTAAGTCAGCGGCATTAAGAAATACTACTGCCTAGTCCATACAACATAAAACTACTAATAAAAAGATGCTCACTTCACAAATGCAAGAGATGGACAAATGCACCATCAAATGATTCATCTGAAAAGACATCAATGGCACAGGAAAGACATGTAAAAACAAAGCAAAAGGTACTTCTATGTCTTTTAATTCTAAAAAAGGTTTGTGTAAAATAAAACATGAGTCTGTAAGAGGCACTGCATTTATCTCCTACAATTGTTCTAAAAGGCAGATGTTTGTGAATTTTTGTAACAGATTCAATAACATGACAGCAGTGTATCGTTAAAAATCAAACCTACCTCCCTTTTTATGCAAAAGCAATATTAAAGGCTCCTTCCCCAAAGATACTCCTTACACACTAATATACCCTTTATCTGGTGATTCAGCTAGACTGTAAAACTTCCTTCATGTCATACATACAACAGGCAAGCAGGATGTCATGAAAGAGATAATTGTACTAGATCTAAGATAAAAGTTTAACCTATTTGTGTACTGTTAAACCTTGAGTGGGAATTTGGCCTCTTTTTATTCAGAAACCTGAATTTATGCTTTCAAAACATCTGCTGTAGGAGCATCCACCATAATAATGACTCAGTTGGCATTTCTTATATATGTGCTCACAAGACTTATACAGACATTTCACCGTAATGATGTAATCCTGTTGTTCCCAGCTTAATTACCATTGGGCCTATTGGTAATTTTTGGCACAGGTTATAAACATTATACAAACCAGAAAATAACAGCGAGTTTTCCTCAGAAAGCAAATAAGGAGTTAATGCCGCAAACTAATCTGCAGCTAAATGCAAATGAACTGAAGATAAAAAACATTAGAAGTGACATTCAAGAAGACACAGATGATTCCCAAGAGCTAAACATGTAACATATCTGAGAGAAAAATCACAGTTTTCACAAACTGATTCATACAGCTTCAGATAAAACAGAAAGTGCCAAGAGGCTGAACAGGGGTACCTCACGAGTTTCGCTTTCCAGAAAACATAAGACTGCAGCACTGATTAAATGGTCCCGATAGAAAATGTTCATTTCCTGCTATGAGAAGGATACAAGGGCAAGAACCATGGATAACCAGAAAACCCTTTTGCTTGATTCAGTGAATAAATTCCCAAATCTAAAATCAGTATTTGGTGGAGAAAAAAATACATCACTATTTTTCAAAGAACGGACAAAATCAATAGGAAGAGATTATGACATGTCATTGCTTGTTTTAATCAATTTTTAATTCAAATAGAAAATTTAACCCACAGAAGTTTTTTGGTTTTGGTTTTTTTTTTTTTTTTATTTTGAAATTATCACCTCAGATCACTACCTTCCACTTTTGGACTATGAAAAGCAGGCAAAGAATATATAACAAAGCAAATTTAGAAGCACTGTTCATTCTTGATGTCCTTCAAGTATGCACATGCTACTGATAAACAATGTGAGGCAGGAATAAGAGTAGCCAAGACTATTTCTACAATTGCATCGATTG
Source organism: Eurypyga helias (assembly GCF_000690775.1). Taxonomy (NCBI): domain Eukaryota; kingdom Metazoa; phylum Chordata; class Aves; order Eurypygiformes; family Eurypygidae; genus Eurypyga; species Eurypyga helias. Next base: position 100,728 of record NW_010250682.1, on the reverse strand, counting down.
CAATACAGCAACCCTAATTTAAATTTATTTCTTAATAAACCAATTTTTTGCAGTGTCCATGTTTTAGAGAACAAGCACTAACCACTTAAGATATTTTGTGCACTTTTCCTAAATGTCTTTTGCTAATTATATAATTTTAAGGATGATCCACTTAAATCTACCAGAGCAAATGACTGTAATCCTCTGAACTCACTAAAAAAAAAAAACAAACCTTAAAAAAATCCCCACCAAAAAGAAAAAAAACACCAAAACCAAACCACAAAACCGGAGAATGGATCTAACAGTAGGATTTTTTTTAAAATCTTTTAACAATAATCTATTGATTAAATATGATAAAAATGAAAACCACTAATATTCTATTTTATTCATAGTGCATGTGTGTTCCCAGCAGTTTTTTATTTCACCAATATTCAGTTACTTTATGAGAACTCCTTTTTTGTGACTGATTTTGGCTATCTGCCACATGCAGCACAGATTTAAACATTCAGGGAAAGATCCCCAGCTGGTCTGAATCCTCAAAAATGCTCCCTGCAATTCAGTTTGGAAAGCCTAATAGTTTGATGATGACAGAATATAGGTTTGACACTTTTAATATAGGAAAACAATACCGTTTTGTTAGTAGCTACATAAACAAACAACAGATAAGTAATTAGTACTCAAAGGCAAAAGGGAAAAAAAACATGGCAACAAACAAATTCACACTGTTTCATCACTTTTTTTTTTCAGAAATCTCTTGTGGTCTGGTCCATTCAGCACCCGCTAAGCCTAAACTGTATACATGCCTCTTAAAAAATTGTCAGCAGCTGAAGTACAGATTCATTTTCAATTCTGATCTCTTGCTGGTAAAAGTATTGTTCGGAAAAGAAAGGTCTTCCTTCTGGTCCTGCTCTAATTCACGTACACAGAAAAATGGTATGGATTTGTCTCAAGCAGAGGCCAAAAGATTTAAAACAAGCCCCTGCAAACTTGACTTGCATGTAACTGCTGCCATCTTAATAAGGTGAGAGCAGCTTTTAAATCCCAGGCAGATTCAGAAGCTGTAGCCCAGTCCCTGCCATATGGAGAAAGCCTGGAATCTGTCAAGTTCACTTAGTGAATTTTATCTTTGGGGAGTCAGTCAGGCAAGGTAGATCAGAATAAACAGGATGCTGTTGAGATCTGGAGGCTAATGCTGGTACAGGCTGGACTACTGAACCAAAAAAATCCATTTTAAATAAACATGTGCTTGACTTAAAAAAATTAACAATAATTAAAGCTGTATAGGCACAAAACCAACTGTGTGTGATTTTTACTGGGCTCTGAAGGATGCTGTTCTCTCTCTGAGTTCAGGAATTAGCCAGACTTTCCATTTCTTTCCATTACTCCTGTCTGCTGAGATATACCAACAACATTTAATGATTTATATCAGCTCTAAGTATTGTTCATTTAAAACATCCTATTTAAATGATATGCATAACTATGCAACCTTTTTAATAGTTGTTCCAGGAAACATAGAATAGTGAGCAATGTCACGTTCACATGATCTTCATGCAAGTCCAAGCTGCTTCTTCACGCTTCAATAGAAGGAGACCAAAAGCTGAGATCTCCAAATGTATCAAATTCTGTCCTGATGGATGGGGATAAGATAGACTTTGTTGTGTTCTGGGTAAAAGCCAGCATGTTAAATGTAATCTTCTGCACATGCTTTTACTGATATTCAGCATAAAAATAAGCCTTATCCATTTTTATTAGTTGGTCTGAGCCAGAACCTATTCTTTTGATGTCACCTAGCTTATAAAATGCAGCACTATAAGCAAGGGAGGTTTTAAATGCTTCATAGACTTTATCCATTATATTAATGGTTTTCAAATTGCAATCTGTGGAGCACTTTCTGGTGCTGATCCACAGGCAGCTGGCCAGTCACCTGGAGCTGGCTCCTCTCCTTGTTTCCCTCTGCTTATTCACTATAAAAGACAGCGCTGAAAACGGGCAAACAAAACAAAACAAAAAAAGACATAATGCCAGTTTTAATGCCATTTTGCTAGATAAACAGTTACAGTGCTTGCCACATGACCACCCTGAGAGGAAAGGAGTATGCAATTATGAAAGGCAACACAGTTTGCTGGCAGCGTACGCAGCGGACCGTAACAGAGGCAGGAGAGGGGGAAGGTGGAGCACAAGAGAAATAGCTGGTTTTACCACAGGATTAATTTGATTAAACTGTAAGGTGTCTGAGTAAAATAGCCCATTTTTTAAACATTCCTCTATTTCAGGCAACAAGCCAAATTTCACCTCATTCCCCAACAACATGAACTTGCACTGAATTGCATCTTCTGGAATTATTTCCAGCTTAAACCACTTTTAAGAATGTCCTGACAAATACACTTTAGAAATGACATCTTGCACTGAAAAGTCTAATTATTTGAATATCTTAAGTGACACCTACAGATTCATCCAGAGGATTCAAGTTCTCCCTATATATAAAGTGCACAAAGGAAGTTACACTGACCTGAGTCACCAAGGTAGGAAAAGCTTCTGGGAACTTAATCAGCAAATCATAATAAACAAGAGATATGTACCTACTATTTTTTAATATAATTGCTTCTATGCTTCTAGGCTTTTAAATTGATTCATATTTTCAGATTTCCAAATTCTATGTATTTTAGCAGGTTTCCCCCCGCTAAATCACTTTATCCTGGCTGAAAAATATAGCCAGCATAGCAGATTTCAGAGGCTGTGGAGTTACTACAGTAAGTCAACACTAACAGTACACCACTGCTTAATAGTAAACAGATTCAACAGCTGAAATCATTTAAGCTATCAGTAATAGCTATTATTAGATCACAAAAAAATATTTGTGAGTGTATGCCCAAACAAATTATAAATAGCACACAGCAGGAGATAGGTTCACTCAGAGCAGCACTGGAACATGTAATTTACTGGCTTCAGTTCCACAACAAGAGGCTGTGGTATGCTCAGATCTGTGCTGAAATCTGTGGTATGCTGAAATCCACCACCCATAAGGAACAGGTCAGCCTTTCTAGTCAAGAAAAGCCTGCCGGTCAAAGCCACCTTGGAAGCAAGACTACTGATAAGAAATACTCATTCCTCATTCTTTGGTTTTGAGATCCACCACTGCTCCATCATAATAATGTGGACAGCACAGTTTAAACTTAGATTTATGAAATATCTGAAAGTGCCCCTAGTTTGTCTTTTACAGTAGAAAGGGGCACCACATCAGCCTAAATTGACCTAAATATTTACTATGGCCCAAACATGATGATTAAAAATCCTTCTGTTTTTCAATGAAGCAATTACCTGTTTAAGACTTAAGGTAGTTCTCAGACCAGAAGGGTTTTTTTTGTTTTTGTTGTTTGGGGTTTTTTTGTTTGTTTGTTTGAGGTTTTTTTTTTTTTCTGAAAGATGTAAACTCTCACAGTAAATTACATGTGCCTAGTTCAGACATCAGGAACAAAAGACTTACCTTACAAATATTTTAATACAAATATATTTAACATAACATTTATTGTAATAGAACATTTATTGCTTCCAGTAACAACCTTTAAATAATTTAAAAATAGATTCTAAAATATTTTTCACCCATTCATGTGAAAACACATCTTCAGATTGAAACACGTCTTTAAAAAATCAAAATACAATTTTGTCAAATTTTTCAATTTTTTTCTTTAAAAGAATCTTCATACAATGATGTACACTGGTAATAAAGCACTACAACAGGGTAAACCTTTGCCTAGTTAAAAGTGTGCTAGTTTTGGCTGGGATAAAGTAATTTCACTCGCAGTAGCTAATGTGAGGCTAAGTTTTGGATTTGTGCTGAAAAGAATGACAACAACATACTGATGCTTTCAGTTGTTGTCAAACAATGTTCATATTAAGTCAAGAACTTCTTCAGTTTCTCATACTGTCCCTGTGTTCCCAGCTTCTGCACAAGAAGCAGGGAGGGAACACAGCCAGGGCCAAACTCACCAAAGAGACATTTCATGCCATAAAATGTCATGCTCAGTGTGTAAGTTGGGGAGATTTTGCTGGGGGTCTAACTCGGGTCTCTCTCAGGCTCTGGCTCTCACTGCTCGGGGACTGGCTGGGTATTGGTTGACAGGTAGTGAGTGGTTGTATCATTTCTGGTTTTGCCTCACTATTTTTATTACTTAGTAGTAGTAGTATTTTTACTACATACTACTTGTATTGCTAGCATTATTAGTACCCTTGTTTTGTTTATTTTCAATTATTAAATTGTTCTTAGCTCAACCCAAGAGTTTTCTTACCTTTTCTTCTGATCCTGTTCCCCACAGAAACTTCTAGGAGCAATAGCAATATCTCATCTAACTTCACTAGGTAGTAAGGAATGATTCCTAAATAAATGATTTTGTCTAGAAGTTCTTTTTCTGACGTGTGTGGAGGAGGTGGCAAGAAACCATAAGCAGATGTTGTAGGATCTCCTGTGACTGTGTCCTGACAAGTTTTATGAAACATATCAAAAACCCACAACCAGGCATACAAGAAGTCAGATACACAAACAGAACAGTACTTCTACAGATATGTCATAAATGACCAAATGCTGACCAAACACAGATCATCTCATGTATTTGTTCCATACAGTGAAATATTTGCTGACCTCTTTTTGTTCAACTGCTGTGAAATATATATGACATTCAGATAGTTCCAGTGGGCACACAGAATTAGTTAATTACCATTCACAATAGAATCATAGAATGGTTAGGGTTGGAAGGGACCAAGAGTTTGATGACACTCTTCATTCATAAATATTAAATAAGAACTTTTCTTCATAGAAAAAGCTAGGACTTTCACCCTTATTCCTATTCTGCCACATCTGTGGTGTAATTCCTTACTGTCTCCATGCTTCACAGTATGCTCTATAAATAATTCAGTATGTTTGGACATTTTGACATGTGTTTCTGATTTTAATATACGATTTTGGCTTCTCCAGACGTTATTCAGTAATGTATTGTTCTCAAACTCAATACTAAATAAATAAAATCTTAAAGTGCTTGATTTTCAAAAGGACAAGGTCACTGCCTTGAACTATATTTTTACTCTGTCATTAAACAGTTAATTGCTAGTCCTAGAAACATCTTTATTCACAAGCCAAATACATTGAAGAGTAACTTCTCTTCTACAGGTTGTTTGATTATTGAGCAGAAATGGGTGAATTAGTATGTAGGACTAAGCAACTGAAAAAAGATAAGCTATAATTTCCATTATATTAAATTAAAACAAACAAACAAACCAACCACACAAACCACAAACAAACTAAAAAACCCCCAAAAGAACAACAAAAAAAGCCCCAACCCAGTTTAAACAGACTATAAGGCGACTGGCCTAATTTGCAAAGATTCCATTATACCTTAATCTTTACCTTGGTTCCTTCTATTCAGCCTTGATCTTTCCATTTAATTTTTTGACTTCAGCAACTGTAAAGTCTACATCTACATAATTTATTGATGGTTCTCAGTCTGGAAAATCCATAGGTTTTCTGTGAAGTACACTGACTTCAAAAGCAAAAGGAACATTAAAGTAAAAATCTGGATTGTGCTAATGACAGCAATGAAGCAGTCGGTCTAGGACTATCTTGGTCCTTGCAAGTACAAATCCTGCAAAAGGGTCACTGGGTCAGATAAGAAGTAGTTGTTTTCTAATATACTGCCTTCTTCCTCTAAAGTGCCATTAGCTATTGTGGCATTCACTTGGAATGAGAATGTGAAGATGGAATACATAATTTCTGGAGAACATATTACCCTCACACTACGAATCAGTACTGCAGGAAGATTTGCTGTCACGTGGATCTACCAGAAATCTGTAATCCTACTGAGATTAGAGGTAAAACAACAACTACAAACATAGTAGTAGTGACAACACACTGCTAACACTGTCTCCAGGATAAAGAAGCAAAGGTACTACCTCTTAGTTAACGTAAGTGTGTTACTGAGAAGAAATGGGAAAGGGATTGGTCTATAGTCTGCTGACCGTTCCAGAACAGACTATTGGCACTAATATAATAAGAATTCATGCTGCTTCATCAACAAGGACATTTTTTCCAGAAAGATTCTGTAGGACACTTACAGCACACTGTAAGTCAAAATGCATCATTTAAAAAAATAGTTCTCTTTCTGGATTAAAATAAACTGTAAATGGCTACAAGAGATTAATAGATGCTACAGTGACTGCAAATTGATATAAATTATATCAGACCAGACATTTAATTTATTTATAAAGGTACAGAAAAATAAAAATAATTATTTCCTTTTTAAAATACTTGCAAGCAAGTCTTCTGGCATACTATCAACCATTTTAATCAAAATACGTTTCAAGCTTGGTTTAGAATTAAGGTAGGTCACATAGGATCTTACTTCAGTTCATTTGCAAAATATGTATTCTTTCTTGTACCTATGACAGAAAAAAGCAGGGTACAGAAGATGGGATATTTTCATTCTCTTTATTGTTCAACAGTATGTTCAAAGGATCTGTCAAGTATTTTTTACAGGATGTGCTTAATCCTAGAGCTTTCAGACACAGCTTGTTACCTTCTTTGCACTTCAACACAGTTTTGTGATGTATTTATGAGGCTGAGACTAAACTAGGTCTGCTTGAAAAAAGTAAAAGCTAACAAAAAGGTATTTCAACCTAGTTAGGCTGAATTCTTGTTAATCAGTTCACCAGTTTATACTGTTGTAATAACCTGTAGTTACATAGAGAAGAGGTATACAGAACATGGTAGAAAAAGTAGCATATTAAGTTTTCACTGCAAATACTGCCAGATTTTATCAAGTGTAACATTCCCACAGATCAGATCATAAATAAAATGTATCTTTTACTATTAAGACACTGTAAGAAATTATTGTTAGATGACACAGAAAAGCAATACACCAGGGCCAGTGGTCTGTAAACAACTCAGATTATTGACAACACGTGGTATGGAGAAATTACTTCATTATCTGAACCTGGTTTTGTTCATGGGATGGTTGTCTTTCATACCAGAAAATCAGCACTGAAATTGGCAGCTACTGTCAGTCTCGAAAATCATGATGAGAAATCAACTGAAATGGACCATTCCCACAGAAAGACGGATGTATCTCCATCAATGAATCACGCCATTTGTTTGGCATTTCTGCATTCCGGAAGGCATATTTAGGAATGGTCACGTTAAGATTTAAGGGTGGAGCTAGAGACTTCAAATTAATATAAAGGTGGTGACTTGGAGATGCATGAGCCACCAGAGAAAGAAAGATATATTGAGAAGTGCTCCAAAATACTTTTGGGAAGGGACTCTGGAGAAAATGAAAGGAAATTGAGGAGAAAATAAAGGGCCCAGAATTGAAGCTTTCAATTGCATGAAGCACCTCAGACTGAACAGTCTAGCACTTACTTAGACAATCAGAATACTGTCTCTAAATACTTCTCTTCCAAAGACAAACTCCAAAAAAACAAATCGGTGTGACACAATGTTATCTGTTTACCATCACATGCAATGCGAAATACTACCCCCGTGAGAACTGTAAACTCTTACGCCTAGGGAAGCTATCAGTGAAGAACATGTCTGAAGTTAATGATCTTTCAATGTAAAAGAACGGTGCACATACAACAAGCAGGAAAATGAAAGTGAAATAGCCTAGTAGAGTATGTCATACAAAGACAAGATTCCAGTTTGTAGGTGGCAAGAGCACTACTGCAATTTTGTGCTCGTTAACAGAGTTTTTAAGTTATAAGGAAAGGATTTTTATTGTGTTCAATTCCTGCAAATCTGTCTGCATACAAGGGCACAAGTAGAGCAGAATATTCACAAGACTAAGTAAAACCATCATTATTTCCAAAATTTTTGCTTAATGATGCTTGTCTTCTTTTTCAAATAACTCTATCACTTGTAATTTTAAACTTTGAAAGTGGGAAAAATCAGATTTCTGAGCCCTCACTTTTAAAAGCTTAAAATCCTTTCTTTCCCCACAACTTAAAAACCTGCGCACAACAGTGAAGCGCGAACCCACTTCTCTATTAGATCATGCTGCCATCATACACCACCAGACACACATATATTCTGACTATAACGTTAATGCAAATGCCTGCACCAAGTGCCCTATATCTTACTAATTTTACAAAAGAAAACTGTTGTGTCACTGCCTTCATATTTTATTGAAATAAACACATAATAATTACAAAGTGGTTCCTGCTGGCATTAGTAATATGAAAGATTTCTTTCTATCCCTATAGTTGTCTGCAAAAGTCTTCAAGAAGAGTCTTTGTAAGAAGAATACTAGTAGGGCATTACTGCTTTATATTCCCACCCTACAGATTTGTTTCACATGCTCTGTTTTCCTGGGTGCTGAATGGCCAACGAGTGTGTCATCATTTATAGGAAGGGCTGCAACGATAACTGAAGTACACTACATTTACACCATTTTACAGCAAAACAAAAAGCCCCAAATTTTTAGTCAACTTTCACTAGACATGCAATTATCAAATTGTTTAGCAGTCAGCTATCACGATGATGTAACTTCTGCCAGAGCCGTTTGATGCACTTGCCTTCCCAGTGGCTCGCAGGCAGCTGGCAGCGCTGGCTCTTGACATTCTCAGGTTTCATGCCGGGGAGATTTAGGAGCATGCTGCTCCCAGAACTCTGACCCTCTCCTCTGCTTGGAGAGTTACTACTTCCCAAGCAGATTTGCAGACAGGTGGTGTGCCCACCACTCAATCAAAGAGAAAATGATGGCAGTTTAAGTTAATACTCCAAGGTTATTAACCACGGTTAGTGTGTATTCTGCCTATTCTATGAACCCTGCTGGGGGGAAAGGCAGTGATTTTTGGCAGAGAGGTCGAGCACAAAGTCAGAAGCAAAAATACCTTAAATCATCTCTACATGGGTTGCCAGAGCTGATCACTCGTCATTGAGCAAGTGTTAATTTTTCTGAGTATCCCTAATTTGTTTTTAAATAAATTCTATTATATCCATTTCAAAGGTGGGGAAATGAAGCGTGGAGAGGTTTCACAATTTGTCCAAGGTCACACAAATCTTCAGGGACATTATTAGGATCCAGTATTACTGGATCCTTATAAGATTAAAATTAGGATCTAGTAATACTGATTTATAGACATTTGGCCATACCAAAGAAGTAACATTGGCACGCCAGAAAGTTCAACCTCATAAGTATTCTTGCAATCAATACTTGGATTGCAAAATTTATTAAAAATATTTTGAAAGCAGTTAACTTGTAGAATTCTATTTTCAGCTTCCCAAGGGTTTTATCTGCTTAGGACTTGCTTTAGCAGTCCTGAAATGCTAAATAGGATTTGTTAGTACACTAGCAATTCTCATCCAAATCATCACTTTGTCTAGTGGTGTATGCTACCCACATAACAGGAAACCTTCAGACCGTTTTAATTTCATTTCTGCTGGAGAACAACTTGAAAATAATATATTAGTTCAATTCTTTCCTTTCCTTTGCTTTAAAGCATGGCTGGTCCTGGTCATATAGGCATGGAACAAGTGAAGGACTCCTGAATTTTCAAACTCCCTCTGGCACTGGTCCACCACACCGCCTAGAGCGCATCACTGTTTCTTGTCCTTGAAGAAACGGAGATTATATTTGCTACCTGCATCTCTATGTATGGTGTCAGGATTAAAGTTTCTAAAATGCTTTGAAGACTAAAATTCTGGTAATTATTTTTTTTTTCCTTTTACTTTTCACATATACTCCAAACACACTGTTCTCTTTCTCCACAGAAGAAATTTTATCTTACACATGAACAAGTTAAGATCTTTCTCCAGTGAAAGCTCAGTATTGCACACCAGTTTATTCACACCAGACTCTGTTCAGTACTCCTTTCTATTTTCACTTCATATCTGCAGTAGGTCAACTTAATTAGTTACGGAGAACATAATAAAATAGATCATATGTAGATTTCCAAGCATACTCCTTAAAACTGTATTTTGGACTGCCTGAACAAACATGACAATCTATATGAACTTTGGTGATTTTACAATTCAGAACAGCAAAAGCAAAAGTCACAGGAATGGATATTTTAAAATCTACCTTGTCTTCCCTACCTCAGAGCCATAATCTACATCCAGTGGTTGAGAGTCAAAAAGAGAAAAAAAGAAAAGACACCCTCAACCTCTATGAGTTTACAAAAGTACATTCACTTTGAAGTGTTCATGGTCCATGTCAAACATATCCCTTTAACAGAATTTCATACCATGCATTGCATTCAAAATTGCAACTATAAAGTATCTGATAACATTTAATGGCCTCCAGGTATAATCAGCCTAAAACCTGCATAAAAGAGACTCAATATGAATATGAAATGTTTAAACCAAATGTGATGGAACCTCATGGGGAATTCTGCCACACATGCTGTCCTTTCTTCTAGGAGGTCTTTCAGTTGTCTGCCTTCCCTGTCCTTGTGGGGAGCACAGCATAATGACAAGGAAAAGAAAAGACACCTCGGCATCAGCATGCTGCAGCAGCGTTTAACCACTGTTTCAATGAAGCCAGCTTTGATCACTTTCTAGGAAAAAGCCATGATCTGTCCTTTAAGGACAGAATTTTTTCTTTTGATCTGTATGTTGCGCTCATTCAAACTGAAGTCCAAGTGTGTCTTATTTAATACTTAGTTATAAAAATATCATATAAACAGATAAAAATTCATGACACTCGCAAATCGCCACTCCATTTATTCTGTATTAGCAGCTCTATGTAGTCACTTTGAAAGATGTCAGAAACAGGTTCTAATGTACTACAAAATTTGCACTAGTAAATAGCAAGTACTGTATGTATCAGTTAAATATAACCACTATTTATCTATTATTTATACCCTAAATACCACATCTTCCAAGGCAAAAGCAGAAGTGCCCAGTCATCATTCCTGCATTTGTCCCACTATGATACTAATTACTCATGGAAATGGCATACAGGTATGATGTACAAAAACCTACAAAGTTAAATTTCATTACGTAAAAGCAGAGATTGTATCAGTCATCTACAAAACAACTTTTGTAGGTCACAGAAGATAATGACACTCCCAATTGTTTTATGGATGTCCATTTGGATCTCAAATCTTCCTATTTATTGCAATTTAGTTAATTCCCAGATGATAATAATTTTAGATTTTGTGAACATGGATAAATTCCAGAAAAGATAAATTAACACTTCTTCCTCAGCTTGCAAGAAACATCCCACTGAACAAGATTCGGGACAACAATCACTGATATCAAAGTTACATAATCCTAAAAATCAATTCATCCTTAAAAATCAAAATTCCTTTAATATTTCATGACCTACAGCTATTACAAATAATGTAACAAACATCTGGACTTGAGATAACAATTCAAATTTTCCTAAAATTCACCTTTTTTAGGCCCTCAAGGATTATTTTACCTAACATTGAGAAGATTCAGAAGTACCACTGAAATTACTTCTGAATTTTTCCATTGCTTGGATACAAGGTATTAATCTGCATCCATCCCTAACCAAAAATACTCAAACTGATCTCTACAGCAGACAATATGTTTTTCTTCTTCTTAGGCATGAATCCAGTCCTGTTACATTTAGATCTAAATGTTAGATACAAGTTAAGAAGGGATGGGAGGCTGTGCAATAAATTTATCCTGATTGTTTTAACAACAGATGAAAATGCCATTACAGTTAAACATAAACTATTTATTCCTCATTTTTTCTAGGCTGAACTCACAATTTTTAGTCTGCATTTACCCAAGATAGAATAATTCCCATCTGACAGTCAACAAACTGTAACTAGATTTTTCCTACACCAACTCCTTTTCATCTTAAGGTTGTCACATGGAAATGAAATCTTGGAGTCACTGAATATTACTTTGTATAATTTCCAAGCTCTTCCTCACCCTACTTCCATAGAAGGCATCTGACCTACTAGGAATTATTGTCTTTCTCACCCATCCACCTTTACATTTTCTATGAGAATTCAGGGATTTACTTCAATATGTAAAAAGTTAGTCTTTTAAATTTGTATCAGGACTGCTGAAATAAGTTCTTCTATAAACTCATCTAGATTTGCCCTTATTTCCTCAGTATTAATTGCCTATTGTTTCACCTCTTATATCTGATATTCTAACATTTCTATACAAGCAAGATTCTTAGGCATCTTTCCTATCAGTTTAAAATTCTCTTCTGTAACATCAGTTACATTCTCCACGTAGTAGCACTGACCTTCTGAAACCATTTATTGCACAGCTGTTCTTTGCTATCATTTTGAGGACTGAATAAAGAAAAGACAGAAACTTCCCCACTCTTGTATTTGATAGGTACCAATGGCAAATGAAATTGCTGTTGTTTGAACTAACAGCAATGTTTATGAATTTTCTGAACACTGAAAAAGACGCCAAACAAAAGGTCTTACCTACATTTAATAAAGAGCTGATAGCATTAAAATGTAGCCATTTTCACATCTCAGGATATACTTTGAGTATTAGCATGCATTAAATAACAAAAAAATCCCAAAATTTCATTAGGCAGTTTTGAACCTGTTCCCAGTGTGTGTGTGAATTTCTGAACAAAAATGTAGTCTCTTCATAACTGTCTTGACAGTGCTGTGACCACAAGAGCAGGGTATTGCTAACTGAAAGCAATATGTAAAATCTTCACAATCCTAATCATCTTGTCTGTGTCTGAGGAAAGGCCACAAGATGAAACAAAAGGGATGAAGATGAAAGGTTGAGTTCAAAACCAAGTGGTTCTAGAATGGCTAGAAAGACTCTGAAGTCATATATATACAGTTTGAATGTAATTAATGGCTTTAGACCCTGTGATCTTTCTGATCTATGGATTTACACCTGATTTGGAAAAGGAGCTATACGTATGGTGGTTACTTTTAGAAGATATACACACACATACCTTGTTGGGTACCCGTACACTGGAGGACTTTGATTTTGGAAAACTGTAGATTTCACTGTTAGGAATTTCATAACACTTCATAAATTTGCAGCAAAACTTTAGGATTGATAGTACTTCAGTATTAGAGGGAGGCAAATCTAACCATAAGTAATGAAAGAGAAAACCTTACTACTTCTCCCCCCAGTCATCCTCAGTATTACAGCATGGAGAACGTAGCAACTTCCTTCATGAAAAAGGATAAAACACTTGAGGCACTAAGCCTGTTGGCAAATTATGCTTGGGGATTTCTAGATGAATGGCTCGTATCTATGTTTACAGCTTTTCAGCAGAGTGCTCACTGTTTACTCTGGAATTAATCCAGGTCCATAAAACTAGTGATACATCAACGTAACAGATGTGCTTAAGTAACTACGCGTTATAAGGTGATTTGCTTTAGTTATAAAAACTCAGTAACCCGTTTTAAGTTGACTTTGACAATCAGAGTCTGTAACCTACTGTATTATTACTGTTAGTGGACTGGTAATCTCTAGCTGTAAGGACTTTATAATTTCACTATTAGACTTTCAAAAGTATCTAGCCTAATGTAAGTATTAGTGTTGGAGCATAATATCCTAGTTCTTGGCATGTCTATTAATTTATCCCTATAATATCATTATGTTGAAAACAGTTTAACTTGTCTTCAACTCATGCTTCCAAAATGCTGGAATGTAAATGTAATAAGTTTTTTTATCTTCAGGACATACAATTGAGCTGAAAACGATAGAGCCCAAGGCAACATCAGTGCTCACTTTCTAAAGTATCTACTCAGCAAAAAAAAAAAAAAGCAAGCTTAACGTATTTGGCTTTAGAGGTGCTCTTAAGAGGTTATTTTTATTATCTAGTTATCTATGAATGCGTGCATACCTGGATTTTTGCAACTTAACTGTGAATACTTGAAACTTTTTGAAATGTATTTCAGAATTCTTTCTCCTCTTGCATTTGACTCCATCAGAACTTTTTCAGAGAAGGTGGTATGAACTGGCACATGTAAAATACAAAAAAACCAAACCAAAACACCTATTTTAAAAATACTTTTTCTTCCTTTTCTTTGGTGCTCTCTATTGTGAAACTTCTATAATGTTAATCACAGAGAACTTAGTTCTTGAAAGTTAGTAATATCATTGAATTGATATTGGAAACTAGAATTTTAGGCTGGAGACTGAAATGTCCTAAAGAGTGCACTGAAAATTTTTTTGCTCTCCAGTTTGAAAGGTCTGTCCCGTATGATCTTCTGTCAGAGCCAGCAAAAACCCTGACTGCATTTCTCATCACACATAGGTTTACAGACTTGGCATAGAAACAGGTCTCCACATATAGATCTGTAACCTTATCCATAAGTTGTCTTAGTCTACATTCATTTTCAAAAACGTAAAGGTAGAAACACTGTGGGTTTCATTATATGGAATAACAAAGTGTCAGATGAAAGCAAGCCTCCCATAAAACATACACTATGGTTTGAGGTCTCACAAACTATTAGGCTGTTTTAACTAAAGGTAGGGTCAGAAGCTAAATTTTAAGTATGATAAAACCTGAAGATACCTAAGCCCTTAATGTAAATATGTGAAGTGATACATATTTGTATTAAATTGTCAAACTACAATGTTACTCTAAGTATAATATTCCTGAAAAGCCTTTACAAAGCCAGCTGGAAACCTTGACATTTCATCCATATTGTTATTTATATACATATTTACTGCTGCCACCTGCTTGTAACTTGGCTCATATCATGAAGCAGTACATTTCCCTTGTTTCATTATACTTTGACATTTCACTATAACTACATAGCTGCCCATTTCTCAGTTTCCAATTGCTCTGCAGCCACTCTTGAATTATACTGGCTTAGTAATAGAATAAAGATCTTTCTCCATGGTAGTACTAGCCTCCTTTTTTCATACCCAGATGGTACAAATCGCTGCTGGCACATGTAACAATTATAGCACAGCTTCTGCTGCTTAAATGAACCCCCATAAACCCCACAGAGTTAGATTAGATTAGGGAATTGGGAGGTGAGGAGGAGGTCTGGCCAGTGGTCTCAGCTGAAAGAGATGAGTATTTGGTACAGCCGTGTATGGCTGCGATGGAGTATATAGCATGCTCACAATGTACTGCTTGGTGAACCTGTTCTGAGGAAGAAAGGAAAATGAGCTAATAAAGTTAACAAACTCAATTTCATCGTCAGTATCACAACACCCATTTTTAGTATTATTCAAATAACTGGGTTATTTAAACACCTTGTGATGTCTTATCAAACTGAAAGATTCCAGGGAATAATGCTGGAAACAGCATTCACCAAGAGAAACTCATATCCGTTACTCAAATTTATCTATGTTCTTCCTTCACTCAAAATATCAACTGAGTCAACCAGCTCTTTGATATTGCTGAAGGAGGCTGATGACCACTATCCATTCCCTCAGACACTGAAAAATATATATAAACTTCCAATTCCTCTGTGTATTTCTCTGAGCAGAAATGCCAGCAACTGAGTATAACTTAATGGGATTAACTCAAGAGTTCCTGTGAGAACACTGACCGAAGCTGGTTTGGAGGAGAAAAACCTCACTCTGGGCCAACCGACATGATAGACAAATGATGTTTCTATGTTGTCAGTCCAAGAGTTTGTCATGAGCAATTTTAAATGTAAAAAAAAGAAAAAAAACCCAACCACAAACCCACAAAACAAACAAAAAAAAACCCAAACCAACAAAACAAACCACAGCATGAAAATTTTTACATGTGAAATAAATCTTTTCTGACTTCACCAAAGTTATGCTGCTTTACATTTAATACAAGGTATAACACAACCATGCATGTGTGTTCATATATATTTAATTAATTTCAAAGAATATTCTCTAGGCATCCAGCATTTCAAAGATACTAAAAATTAAGGGACAACATACATGAAAGAAGGATAATAAATATACTAAAATATTGTCAAACAATGTACATTTTTCATTCATATAGGTCATATAAAATAATTTCACGTGTTTTGGAGAAAGAACCTGCTCTACCTTTTCCTCAACTCTGCCCTGATCATGAGAACTGAGAAAATCTTGCTGTGTACCTGAAAGGCCTACAGGTACACACTTAGTGCAGCAGGGGGGAAAGGAAGGAACTTACTGGCATTTTTCCAGTTCCCAACTTCACATGAAAACAGTTAGGTTTTTGAAAAGAAAGTTCATCAAAAAGCCAAAACCTAAGTCTACTTAGTGCTTAGAATGCTAAATCATTGCCTTATATACCACCTCTAAATAAAATACAATTATGGTAAATTATGAGATCATTTATTCTTAAAATTAATTTAAGAATGGACTAAAATGACTAGAACCGCATGCAAAGCACTAATTTCTCCTGCTGTCTTGATGACGCGCACATCTCAGGACAGAATGGGAAAAGGCAAAGACTATTCATTTCTCACAAGGCACAAATGGAAAACTAACACATAGAAAACTCAAGCAATTGGAGAAAACAATCTTCAGTTTGTAAACCTTGTTCCTATCTTAGTTGGGAAGAAATAAAACCATCCTCGTTCTGTCAGTCTCAAAATAAAGGCCAGGTTTCAAACAAAGAATTTATAGCTTCTTTTTAGGCTCTGAGAAAGTAAACTTTTTTTGAAAGGACTAGGAGCCTTGACAATAGCCAACTCTTTTGAAAATCTGGCTATTTAACTCTGGTATCTAAATTTGGCTTTATGAAAAATGTTAAGGAAGATAAGAGGATTTCTTTTTGATACTGAAAACAATAGGGTATACGCCATCTCATTAGTGACAAAAGTTTCACCAAAAGCTTCACATACATTCTTCCTAATGAAACTGCAGATTCTGGAATGAAAGCTGATTCACATTTGCCCAAAAGTGAACCTCACAGATCTCTCAGGAAAAACACAAATATTTAGCAACCATCTACCCCAGTAAGAGAACAGAAACTTGCCTGTCACACACACAAATGCACACACTGAAAGCAGTGAGAATCTATCACATTCTGAATTCAAATCTACAGGTATGAAATGAAGCAACAATGCAACTACAATGAACAATCAAAGTTGCTTCCCTTTAATCAACCCCTCCAAAAGTAGGTCTAACGCAAATGAAGAATATTTTTTCCTTGAAGTATGGTTACAATCTATGTCCTTCAGAGCAGCTGACATTATGCTCCCCTAGAGAATGTACTGAATGCCTCCCCTATGCTTATCATCTTTCCTGTTTAGACTGACTAGTAGCAGTACTTGAAAACACTGAAAAAAATTCCTTTAATCAAAATTAGCAATGGAAGCTTATTCTTCTTCAGAAATGACCTGACCAGCAGAAAACCTAACTTTGGAATTTTTATTGATCTGAAAGAATTTACTTTTGTCTCTGAAGAGAGCGTTAAATACATCTGTGATGCCACCTACCTCTCCCTGCCATTTTGCATTTGAAGTAAAGAAAAATTAAAAGAACTTAAATCCCACATGGCATTCCAAACATGATTTGGAGACAGAACTGAAAATTCTAAGTTTCAAAATGAGAGAAAGACTTTCCCTTTAGTCAAAGTAGTTATATTATCTATCTGAATGAATAAAACAGTGTTTTCCTCAAATCTCCTAAATTCAGTTCGTGTTTATAGTACCGCATATATGTGGCAAATTCAGCAGAAATTGTTTGGTTTAATTTCAAGCTGTAAGAAAAACAAATGTAGATACAGAAGGAGGCAGGGAGGAAAGAGCTGTGACAAAATAGGTTGAAGACTAACAAAGTATTCAGGATATCTGAGGAAAAACAAATTAAGCAAAATTATGTGACCTATTATAAGACCTGGAAATAATTTTTTGGAAGTCTGCTACTTGACTTAGGTTCTAAAATGTGATGGTGATAGCAGAAGGTATACACCATTTATTAAAAACCCAGAGAGCAGAACAAAATGAAATATTCCTACTCTTCAGACATATTTTATGAAATTATGTTCAATAGAATCTTGTTAAAAACAATTGTTTGTGGAGTGCTTTGGCATTCCACAAAGAAAAAATAATACACTGCTAACACATGCAAGAAATAATGTGAAATTTTGATTCAGATGTCCATCATTTAATTTCATTCATGAACCTGTCATTTCTACTTGATGCCATATCAAATGTCTTAAGAAGTTCACTTCTATGAAAATCTTCATTATTAAAGCTTGTTTATATTATGCGTAGTCCTTGCAAATGTTTTGACTCATCTTCTATCCTGTAATACTCGGAGTTTTATGTCGTCAAGTTCTGCTGCCCTCCTTCCCACTACTTCTGACAAGCCATTGTAGCCATTCTCTGAACAAATTTTTCTCATGTGAACATACTTTCTCCTCATTCTATTTACCTTCCAAAGATCAAGAATTAGAAAAAGAACTCAATGAGAGTTAGATTAGGAGAGAGAAGAAGCAAAAAATAATATATGCATGGGAGAAATAAGAAGTAGCAGCAGGAGAAAAAAAGAAAGGATGAAATTATAACACAGCATAGGAAAAATGTTGTTCTAAGAAACGAAGACTTGGCAGAACAGAAACATTAAGTCTTGGTCTAATTTACTGTGACTTTGCATTTAAATTAATTAAATACCGTGGGCACAGATGAATATATTTGAACATGATAATATTTTAATTCATTGATAAGGGTTTCTGCTATTTAAACTTTATAAAAAATGGTAAATCAGTTGCAAAACTTTCAGGAGTAACCTAATTCCAAAAGAATAATATCTTAATTATTTTGATTTTTATTGCGCACAAGTACCTTTTAACTTAGCTTTTTAAAACCCAAGCTTAAGTATTTTATCTTCCCTTCACCATGGACCTGTATTGGTATTTCAAAGGAAATGATATGTAAGAAAAGGATTCAAACTAAACTTGAACAACAATTTTAAAGGATAATTCTAAAAAATGTAAATTTTCAAAGAAGTTACATTTTTCCTACACTTTCCAAATAACACTTCTACAGTGGAAACAAAGCTTGTAAGCTACTAGATTTTCATCTAAGAGAAGCTTTCACACTGTAGCTTGACTGTCAAAAGCTGATGTGAAATTCTAAAAATGCAGACCAGGAAAGCAAGGTCTATTTACATCTGTTACATGACCAACATGGACGCAATCCAGTGTGGGTGCAATCCAGTGAGGGAAAGAACACTCTTCTCTCTGCAGTAAAGGCTGCTAACATGCACGGTTGTAACCACTTAAGCCACTAGGAAAATCTTGTCGGGTAAGTCAAACCTAAGAAATACTTCTGTTTATAGTTCCTCATATTAACACTAGATGTACTGAAAACATCAGAAAATTTCTTGAATTGAGAGATTCTCAATAAAAATTCTATTTTACTTCGTGACCTAACAAACTGCTAAGACACAAATAGAAAACCACACGATTAAAAACAAAATTGAAATACCAATACAAGTCTTAGAACATACAAACATCAAATGATGACGTAATTTTTTAATCCATCTTTGCATTAGAACAAACACAAAGTGGTCCATGGGAAGTCCAAACAGCCTGTTTCTGTAAGTGACTATATTTGGTTGAAAACATCACCATTTAGTAATCAATTCAATAACATAAGGTGATAGTAATTTTTGGAAAGAATGATATACTGGTCATCAAGTCCCTGCTCCCAACCAACCACATCTTCCCTCAACATATACGCTACCTTATTTATTCAAGTCTGTCCGTACAACAGGCATGTGGCATGTCTTCTATTAGCAATCAGGTCTTACAATCCCTATTGACAAGACGGACAACAATCCAGTCTCGTAAAAGATTCATGACACAACTTTGCACTCACTACTGCTTACTTTCTCATAAAACCAGTGCAAATCCTATCAAAAATTTAGCAGAACCCCTGCCTCATCTGTTTAGGCCTGAAGCTAGTTGCAGGGACAACTCATTAGGGACAAGCTCATTAAAACCAGCCCTGGAGCAAAAGCAGTTTGTGAGTCTCCTCATTTTTATTCACTTTCACCTAGCCATTCGAGTTTCTTGTGTTTCCCAGATACAGAGCTTCTAATGATTTTGCACAATAAACAAGGCTGTTTCCAAACTTACACAGCATCCAGGATTCCACAAATGCAGTTGCTTCTGTACACCAAAGCTAACAGTTCTCTTCATTTATAGGGCTTAGATGGTTCTATACTGAAAGGCAGTGTCAGAAAACCTAGCAAATTCTCTTCTGATTACATTAGCAAAAGGTACCTTTCCGTAACACCTATCAAACACATGCTAAAATCCCAAGACAAATCAAGATGTGCAGAATTAATTTTAGTAGATACACATGCCTCAGAACTCACTCATGTAGGAGTGCATTTGGTATTTCATACAATATTTTTAGCACCCAAGACTACTAAAACACCCAAGAATTAAAAAAGAAAGATAAAAAAAAGACACCAAGTATTTCCTTTCTCCCTAGAGTTGGCGTCATAATAAATACTGATTAAATAAAGTAGTTTTTTTTGTACGCTGTATACCTTTTCTGTCATTTGCTAAAGTCCTTAAGTGAAACGATCCCTACTGTTACTATGAGCACTAGCTGGGAAACCTTGCTAATATCTTCTAAATTAGATGCCTAAAGTTAGGCACATGAATAGGCCCAATTTCAAATGCCAAATGAAGGCCCAATTTCAAATGCCTACATTCAGAAAACAGAATTTGAAAATCATGGTTACCCGTAGTTCTGAAGGTTGACTATCAAAATATCCTAGATGATTGCAAAAATTTCCTTATTTCTGTCACACAATAAAGAGAACTATACATGTCAGCATAGAGTGGATTTCCACACCTATACCTGTGATGACAAAAGCTAGTGAGTGCTACACCAGTGTCTGTTTGCGAATTTGTGTACAGCAGGAGAAAAGCTTCATGGGGATACATTCTCAAAAGTAAATGGCTAAAACTGGTCTTAGCTGAGCTTAATTCTAACAAACATTTCTGTCACATGCATGGCACAACAATTCAGAGGCCAGACAATACATTCTACTGAATTTGGGGTAGCAAAGAATGCTCTGTACAGGAAATGTATTCTAATCCTTCTACAGATAATCTGTTGAAAACCAACCAAATTCTACTTACCCAGTTAAACTGTTAAGTAAAAAATGTAAACAACTGTCAGGGCAAACCTCTCATCTCACCTCAATCTCACAGGAGTGTTTTTAAACTTATATTTTTGGAAGGATGTTAATATTCAGTCATGTATTTTCACCTTGCCTGCACCCTATACACCGCACTATATACATGATGCATTCTTATTCTTGTCAACTCCATTCTCTGCTCATCTTTTAATGGTGCATAAAAAACTCATTCAGAGTCTTCAGCCCATTGCTCAAGGCAACAGAGTATCCAGGCCTACAGGATTTTTTGAAGTCAAAATTAAAAAACTGATTATTTTGCTTTCTTTAATTCCATACAAATAAGTACTCTTGGAGTCAAAAGTATTTAATTAATCTGGAAGAATTATTAGTAAGAACACTGGCCGAAACATGCATTTTAGTCATCATCTGCAACACTGTCAAAGACTATGAAGTCTGTCAAGCACAATTTTTCTAACAAAAAGATTATTGCCACGAAAAGCGTTGCACCAATATAATTACTCTACTGCATTGTCAAGTGCAATGAACATGCAGCAGTTCAAGCAACATGAGCAAGTT
Organism: Eurypyga helias; assembly: GCF_000690775.1. Classification (NCBI taxonomy): domain Eukaryota; kingdom Metazoa; phylum Chordata; class Aves; order Eurypygiformes; family Eurypygidae; genus Eurypyga; species Eurypyga helias. The sequence continues at coordinate 79,178 of NW_010250682.1, read as the reverse complement.
GAAGGGGTGTGAAGTTTTTTCTATGCAAGGATCGTTGTCTAATTGCACAAAATAGAGTTACTCTAGCATCAACAAACTTGAGCACAGATCAACAGTTTAATACACAATTGTCAACTGCAGGTTAGGCAAGTCAGTCTTACTTTGCACCAAAATGGAGTAGGATCACTTAATGGGTAGTTTAAGGAACAACTTGGAAAAGAACAGTACCTTCTTCAATTGTTTTGGGTTTAGTGAAAATCTGACTGCCTCTCCTTTCAACCGCCTTCAGTGGGGACTTCAGTTAGTTTACATTCTGGAGTATGAGGCACCCACACCACCAAAATAAAGTCTTAGTTGAGAAACACTGTCAACCATGTTTTGTGCTATGTTTCCTCTGCTTCCCTGTGCAAAGGATGAAAGCTACAATATCATCAACACAGACCAAACACTGGAATTCAAGTTTTCTGAAAAATGAGAACTTAGGGAGTACGCTATTTTAAAATAAAACATATAACAAGCTTTACAAAAAACCCTGACTTTATCAAATCCACTAGCACAAGGTTTCATTAAAAACTAAACTAAACATTAAATAAACACTAAAACATTAAAGGGGCCTCATTTATTTTTCTGTTAGTCTCTTGTGTCTCTATTAAAAATAATACCTGAAGACTGTACTTGTCTCATGAAACTTTCTGCAGATATGGAAACTTCAAAAAATGTGGATTTGTAAAGCAAACAATGACAAAGTAAATGCATTTGAAGTGAGAATAGCAATGTTACTTTTCTCTTTCAAATCCCACTAAATCTTATCATATGAGAAGCTTAGCAACACAAGGATTGAAATTCAAATGTTTAAAACTATAATTAAGTACACATTTAATAATGCTCCTTTTTTTTAGACAAATATTATCGTCTTATTTAAGCTTTCTTATATCTTTTTCTAAGGGACCTTAGATAAAATTTGGCCTTTACACATAGATATAAAGTGTAAGAGAACTAGAATACAACACATCAGCTAATTTTTTTTTGAAACTATTTTCTTAGAAAACACAAGCAATTTTTCAGCTTCCAAGTAGACTATAAAATATAAGCAAATTCAACGTAGAGCATTTAGAAAGGATATGAATGTATCATATAGGTCAGTTATTGTGTGGGGGAAAATACAAACAAATAGCTTAGAAAATTGTAAATAGGTAATTGGGATTAAGCAAAGTTACTTGTCATTAGTTATTAAGTATTGCTCCAAGGGAACTTGCTCTAAGGCCCTAACGTATGTACAAATCTAGCGACTCCTTTTCCTGAAGACACTGGGAATGCACCGGTGCTGTTAGACAGGAATTTAGTGTGGATCCTCTAACCAAAAATGCAGGGATTTCACTGAGCTTCATTATGAACACAACTTTCCCTTATTAAAAATTCCAAACAGGTGCTTCACACTAGCTCTACTTCTAAAATTGCTTTCTTTTTTTCTCAGGGATACATCAAGAGCTGAGGGAGAATTCATGCAGTATAGATCAGTCAGGCATTGACAGCACATCACACTTTGACAAGCTGCTTGGCTCTGTTTAAAGTCTAAGTTAGGCCTTGGCCCATCAAGGCCATGGCTATTGAATTATTGACAGCCTCTCACTGTGGTGCAAAGGGAAGGAGTGCTATAGCTTCAGTTCAATAAAGATGAAATGGAAACCCTCTCTGAAGCTTACTTTAGCACGTTAAAGGAGTTTTAATGGTCTTGTTTAAAATTCAGTAAGAGAATACATTAGACTGATTATATTTTCACCAGCTAAACAAAAAGTTTGGGATGCCGTGGAGATTATAAATGAGTGGAAACGATGCAAAGGACAAATTTGATCTACACCAAGAAGTTGACTAATGTTTGAAACTCATTCAAATCATCCATCTTTACATACTTACAATTTTTCACCATTCTGTACCATTACATTATGTGCAGCCACGGGTCAACAATAATGTAGAGCTTCATCATCCTAAAATACAGGCTGGGTTTCCTAATAGTTACTTTCTGCTGATGCCATTGAATCTAGAAGCTAAGACAAAGGCCAGTCCATGTTTACATTTTATCATCCACATTGGTCTTATATCTGTTTTCCTTTCCAGCTATCAAAAGTGAAGTGAAGTCAGTAAGCAACTGGCTACCCAATGTCTGGTTGGTTTGCTTCTTCTTCCAACAGAACTCTTCTACAGAATAAATCACTATTCTTCCACAAGCAGCTGATTAATATTAACAATTCTGATCTTCTTATATAATCTCTTTTCTTCTTCAAATTTATACCTGCCAAGCTTTACTTGTATTTTAATAGCTGATTTCAGACAAGCAACAAGCAGAAAGTTCCATCTCAGGACTATAATTTTAAATACAATGAGATTCACATCAACTGTCGCATAGACATGCAGAAAATTATTCCACATGGACTTCTAAAGTGCATCCTAAAAGCTTCAAAGAATGAGTACGTTTTTAAAAGAATTTAAATTGATGATTGGGGGTGGGGGGGTGGCGTGCAGTTTAAGCAATTTTTCTATTGTGACCCTATACTCATTTCTCCAGCATCACTTCCAATATGCTGCCTCCTGTCAAATCAACAAAGAGAGCCTAACAGCACATCTAAATTTGTGTTCATTTGCCTTCTGCAGGATTATCTTTGCCACGTCAAGCATTATAAGTAAATCAAAGATGCTTCTCAGGGGCTGTAAGAGTAGGGCTAATCTCCAGACAAATATTTAGAAGGCAGCTTAGCCTGTTCTGGCTTTAATCGTTTCCAACTGATTTGACTTATTCTAATTACAGCCTTTCTGTTATAAAAGCCATTTTTATGTTGCTGAGGAGCAGTTTCACTGCAAATACATGAGATTTTGCTGAGTTTCTGTTCCCATGTCGATTACGGAAATGGTACTCTACAGCTTTCCTCTAATTAGAAAAACACACTGCACAGAGCATCAACAATTTTTAACATTAATAACAGAGTGACAGTGTCCTTTTGTGTGTCTTTAAATAATTTCTCAAAATATGACACCACAAAGCCACTGTATGCCACCTGGGTATCATACCTAGAAGCAATTTTCACAATTTTGCATATTACATTTATTCAATCACAGAACAGCATCTTTGAAGAAGCTGTTTGGTAATTTAACCTAACAGAATAAGATAATTAAACTTCTGGATAGTTTATGGTGAGGTGCTTTCCAAGCCCATGAACTTGGAAAATTCACACACTCATACACAAATCAAATTAAACATATCCTTTGACAAACCAGACAACATGGCTGTTTGTTACTTTTAGTACTTATCTACCATGCTATCATTTCCCAAAATGAACAGACGGCTGAGATAATACAGTTTTGCTTTGCATCAACTCACAGACTTTTCTTGCTGTTTAAAGGAAATCATCATTACCCGAATGCTGTGGACAATAGAAATCAAGGCGGAGAAGTCACAGAACATTTGGCGTATGTCCATTCCAACTTCAACACATTAGTAAATAATACTTCCTTTTAACAGAAAAGACCTTTTCATTTATTGCCAAAGCTGATCCCAGAAAAAGTAGTTATGATGAAGTATAAATAAGGCATGTGATAATACCTATTATTTCTGCTACGACTAGATGTAACAGACAACTCTAAACATTACTAACTTCCTATCTGGGCAGAAAGAATCAACATTAATATAGTGATATGATGAGAAAAAAAAAAGCTGCTATGATTTTTTACATACAGAAAAGATGTTCTGGGTGTCAAAACGGAAGAAAAGGGCAACTCAAGTCTCTACATTGCATATGTATACTTACAAAAATATACACAGGACTTTTAATTCTGTGACTGATCAAACTAAGTTGCTATAGAATGTATTTTGCAAATAAAAGGATCCTAGGCAGTATAGACTTCCATAAGGTGTTTACAGCATGACCACTAATATGTCTACAAAATAACAGGTAGCACTATCACACAACTTTGCATCTTTGTATGATCATAGTGTCTCCAAGCTTCTTTCGTTTCTCGGAAAGACTGGATTTGTTGACACAAGCCTGTAAGGCATCAACAAAAAGAGCTTATATGTCCCATTTGGTAAGTGGAAGGCATAAATTATTTGGACAACAATTTTAATTGCATTTTTATGACAGAGATTTGTTCTGTAATAGTTGCTTTTTTTATCTCTTTCTGTGAAAAATCAAACCTGTAACTATTAATAATTCTCTGATTTAAGATTTCAATTACATTAGTGCTAAATGTTTGGCTTGATGTGCAAGTTCCTTATCCTTTTTGTCCATAACTAGTTTTTGATTGTAAAACTGGTGAAAAATCTGGAAAGAGAGCAAAACTGATAGGATATTCCTCAAAAAAAAGACTTTCTAGCCTGCTGTGTTGTTTATCTTACATACGTCCTGAGAGGAACGTGTGCTCTGAACTTAGTAACCCTTGCCAGTTTTACCTTGAGTTTAGCAATGATATATATAAGCCTGATAAAACTGATGTATTAAAGCAACCAGGAGCAGAAGGCTGTCATTATTGTCTTTCTGAAGTGAATACTGTTCTAAAAATTGTAAAACCAGTAAGACATCTGGTGGTGCAAATATTTTTTATACAAGCTATGGTATAGACTCTCACAGTAACGGAATAAGTCATATCGAGCTTCAGATGCACGCACTGCTGAAGCATACGATCTCCTGTGGGTGTCTCCCACAATCCCCTGAGATTACCTCTCTGCTAGACTGAGTGTCAGTCAGCTGGTGTATTAGGAATACTTTAGATGGATAATTTTTTTTTTTTTTTTTAAATCATGATGGCTCTCAGAGGCAGAGTCTCTTCCCAATGCACTGCATACATCCAATACAAGTGGGTTTTTTCCAAACTGCACATCTCACTGCATTGTCTGTTTTAAGCACCTATAAGACATTGTTTGCCACGTACGTCCAGTGCAAAAATATTCAGGAACAGAGAATGAAAAACACAACTACTCGTTTACTTGAAATATTGTTCACTGGGCACATGTAACACCAGTTCAAGGACTGTATTGGCTCTGTTTGCAAACCAGATTTATTTTAGTTTAGATCACACATTTCTCATGAGGCTGTTATCCTGGCTATTCAACAGACTTCTAGTCAGCCCATCATATAAGCAAAAACTATCAGTCCTCCGATTGAATGTCCAAATTATACCCCCAAAATTCTCCTATCTTTAGGTAGCCTTCAAAGGATGAGGCTGAAGAATAAATCTTTGCCCATAACTTTCACACTGTCGAATCTTTAAAATTTATTACAAGCTAAATGATAACCATAAGAGTTCATCAGGAAAGAAGCAAAACTGACACAAAAGGGGACAAACAAAAAATTTTTACCTTTTACTATTCTATTCAAAGAAGCATATAGAATATTAAAATCACTGAAACCAAGTAACTTTTTCAAGATATAGAAGAAAAGACAGCAAGCTATTTCAGATGCGATTATCTCCCTATTTGATATCCCAGTGCAATCTGGTGTTTTCTATTGTTGTAAAGAAACAGACTCATAGCTGTCAGGAAACAGATCTTGATGCCCCTGTGACCAAAATGATTACCTAGACTGGTTCTTCATGAGGTAATCCCTCCTTCACAATACAATGTGTTTGGGACTTTTTAATTAAGTAAAATTCTAAGCAGTGAAAAGCGTTTCCCCCTCTCTCTTCAGTGTTGAAGAGGAAACATGTAATGTGTCCACATGTCAGGAAAGAGGTGAAAATGGACTGCCAGACAGGGAAAGTTTCCTATTAGTGAACTGTGAGTCTTACATATACAGAAATTCAAAAATCATAAAATCATTTAGATTTTTTTACAGAAAGAACTTCACAAAGACCAGAGGGACTGAAGTTGATAAATAGTGACTCTTCTTAAAAGAAAAAACTTCCAACATCATACAGCTATTACATTTTATAGTTTACATCAGCATCTGTCTGCAGAAGACTAAAATAAAATCTTTGCACAAAGCACATTATCTCCCATCTACTTCTTACTTGGTCTTTGCCCCTGAAACATCTGACGCCAGTCACTTTTGAGGAAGAATGCCTGACCAAAGAACAAAAGATATACTTTAAAATAATAGTAATTGGGTTGCTACAATTTTACATTAAAGAACTAATTACCAACAAAAAATGCCATAAATTTTCTAGAGTTTTAAAACTAGACTATAAAATTCAAATAAGAAAAATTTCCTTGACACTTTCTAGAATATTCCTATAAAACCTTATAAAATGTTTTTGATTAAATCAGTCACCAAAATAACTTCTGCCTCAGACTGAAGATGCTGCTTGCTTATATAGGGGCTTTATATAATTTTACATATATCCATTTCCATAAGAAAACCATAGATAATTTCAGGAACAAGAAAGAACCGAAAGTTATATCAAGTCTGCATCCCAACTTATTTAGATGGAAAAAAGGTAAATGTTTAGTGTTGTTGAAAAAAAACCAACCACCATACTTGGACACTTTAACAAAGCTAGAATCATTTCTCCTATAAATAACTCCTACGCTAACAGCTGGATTAGAATGCTTCAAGGTTGAGACTCCATTTCCACCGCACTGGCCATTGTGCAAACACATCATCTTTGCCATTTAAGTTTGAAAGGACATAGAATGCCCCATACAAGACATTTGAGGTTCCAGATGCAGTCCTGAGCCATCCTGATTTGGATATACTAGCACAGGACGCATTTTTAAGTATTTTCTATGGTCACAGGAAACTTCAAAACATTCCTGAAACTATCCAACTACTTATGTTTCTTTGTCTTTCCTTTCTCTGATAATGCCATAGTTCAGTGGTAAGCTGGCAAAAGAAGGGACTCTTGCCAAAAGGTGGTGCCAGTCTTGCAGCTCCTAATGGCCCACACCGACCTCTGCAGCGCCCTCTCACATGTACTGGCCAAACCTCTCTCAAAATACGGGTGAACAAGACTGGGAATTTGACTTAGGTTAAATTAACCCACAGCAAATTGGTTAGCTTCACACAGATGAGATTCATGATTTGGTTCAGTGAACAGCTGCACAAGCACACAGCAACAAGGAAGGGCAGGACTTCCTTATTCATTTGCAGGGTTACCTTATTTCCCCTGGGAGGTGGGTGAGATATGGAGCCACATTTTTCTACTCTCTGACAGAAGCAGCCTGCTACCCAAGATAGTAATGAGGGGTACAGAAGATGATTCAATCAGCGGTTTGCTGGTTGTTCTCTGTAGACTAGACAGAAAAGGTGCTAGAAATGCTTTAGTTTACTACAAATTTTAATATGTGGCCAAAAAACTTGGTAATTCTCTAGAGGTTGATTATAAAAAATACCACGATATCAGTCAAAATATCAGCGTTAGTTACCCCGAGTCATATAATTTATAGAGTCATTGAAGCCTGCCCTCCCTCCCCACCCCTAAAGTTGTGGTCACATGAACATTACAGACCTGACTTTGCTGAAGGACAGCCTAGGCCTCAATAACAGAACTGCTCACTGCACTGTGATTTTTAAAAGCCTTTTGTCAGACACGAGACTCTCAAAATACTTGACAACGAAGTGCAATCAGGTATACTAAAACCTGACCATTAAAGCAAAAACGAGCACAAGTAACACTGAAAGTCAGTGTTTGACGTTCCATGTCTGTAAGATGATATTCAGTACAAACAATTCACTTTTACACTCAGAGACCAAACTGGTTTCTCCTGTGGAGATTACCAACACAGACTTTTTTCCTCCCCTTACCAATTTTCACATTTTAATCCTAAAATCACAGACTAGGCAAACAGGACATCCCAATGGTATTTAAACAGTCACTGTGAAGGAACCAGAACATCAATGTGTTAACAGATGATTCGCTGACAGACGTGTAAAAGGGACGGCATGCCAATACCATACATCTCAGGAACTTGAAGAATCTGCAACCATAAATAGAGCTGTACTTCATTTATGATTCACTGGGGTTTTGGACACATTGTAGGGTAGATGCATTCTGAAAAACACTGCAGTCCTTGTCTCTTTTTATGTGATGCACTTGGGTTTTCCTTCCAGAGACAGTGGCAGAGGAGGCTGTGTGCACACAATTTTTATGCTGACATAGACTTCCAGTGTGTCCTGAGCATTTACTTGGAACAGGAAACCACTCCTAGCCACAACCTAAATGTGGGATACCACAGCACGCCCTAGGAGGAATGCTGTATTACATTAGACGAGGTAGGGCAGAAGAGACTTTGAGGATGAAAAAATAAAATCCTGCGATGTCCAATTTTACAATTCAGCCCTGGATAAACTACAGCAAGCTGTTCATATCAAGAAATCTGAGTGCATTCAGATTTCATCCATCTCACACTATTTTTTTCACCTTATCTAACATCCTGTTCCTTCGGGGCAGTGATTTTTGTGCACTTCCACATAGCTCTACAGGCTTTATACATTTGTGGGCTGCAATTCCAATTAAAAATTGTTCTCCTTTTCTGCTACAACCCTCCATTACCTCGAGACCTCCAAAGAAGGAAGGGATAGACAGAAAAGACATTTAACTAACAAAGTTGCAAAGTAAGTCTATTAATGTGATATAGAAAACTACTTTTTAGATTTACCTATTATAATTATAATATTGTGTTAAAAATACAAAAATAATGCTTTGTCCTCTCACAATTAATAGCTCACATAACTAAAAATCGTTTTTGCCTGAATAACCATGGAAATCTAAAATTCCAACTATTTCAGCAGCACTTCAGAAAAATCGAAGAGGCTCTTTTCTTTATGAAAATGGCACAGAAGTATAGGAACCAAAAACTCAACCAGAAGGTGAATTGGCTGCAGTTGACCTTACAACTAAGGCACACTTATTACTTAAATAAATGAAACAGACTTTGAAGTCCTGGATGTCAAGCAGTCATGCAACTCTGAAGACAGATGCTCTGTCAGACAGCAGTTTACAGCAATGTGTTGTGAAGGTGCTACGTACATTTTCTATGCTTCTGCATCTAGTACCTTCAAAAGGCATGAAAAACAATTCAGAAATAGTTCTGAGAGGCATTTTTTGCTTATGGCTTTATAATACCAGAAGCTCAGCAATTTCTATATAATAGAGTTTTTCTCATTTTTAATGTTTACTATTTGCCATATAAAGAAAAAACAGAAACAGATATACAACAGAAGATAGTTTAATCATCTGTCTTCCATATCCAAGAAAAGGCAACAAATGATAGGTGTCATTACTTGGCTTACTCACGCAAATTTATTTGATACATTTTTGCAGCCTTATTAGAAATGGGAAACACATTTGAAGACAAAACTAAGGACCAAAGGATAACAAGAGTTCCTGATCAAAATGCTTCCTGCAAAATGGGTTCCATAACAGAATTCAGTTAAATCCTGGGCTCCCTAATGACCCAACCACAAGGACCTGTTGGAGCGAGTCCAGAGGAGGCCACAAAAATGATTAGAAGGCTGGAGCAGCCCTCCTATGAGGACCAGCTGAGGGAGTTGTAGTTGATCAGCCTAGAGAAGGTTCCAGGGAGACCTTATAGCACCTTCCAGTACCTGAGGGGGTCTACAGTGAAGCTGGAAGGAGTCTTTTTACAAGGGCCTGTAGTGACAGGACAAGGGGTAACAGGTTTAAATTGAAAGCGGGGAGATTTAGATTAGATATCAGGAAGAAACTCTTCCTGGAGAGGGCAGTGAGGCACTGGAACAGGTTGCCCAGAGAAGCTGTGGATGCCCCATCTCTGTAAGTGTTCAAGGCCAGGCTGGATGAGGCTTTGAGCAACCTGGTCTAGTGGAAGGTGTCCCTGCCCATGGCAGGGGGGTTGGAACTGGATGGTCTTTAAGGTCCTTTCCAACCCAAACCATTCTATGATTCTGTGCTTCTAAGGAATTAACAAACTATATGAATTTTTGGACAGGTGCACCCAATAACAGGGTTGCTATTTTCTCTGTAGTTGATAGCTCCAGACAGGACAACAGCAGCATGTGAAATGGAAAATAACAAACAGCGATTTTGGAGTGACCTGAGTTAGACTGCTGTTACTGCTGTGCTTTGACAGTCAAATGAAGAGGGGCATAGGATTTTTCCATACTCTAGACTTGTCTTATATAAAGCAAATCTGATCTTGAAAATAGCATTCTGACACAGAGCAAAATAATGTTTATTGGTTTTAGAAAAGATGTGTGCTTGAAGATATACCAACAAAATTTATGACAGACCTGTGATAAATTCAGAACCTATGACACATTTTACGATTTCATTATAGACAGATGCATTTATTTAGCTAACTATATGTGTGTGTGTACTGCGTATAAAATAAGCTCTCAACAATCTAAAAGCAGAAAACTTTGACCAGTTTTGGTTGTTCTTTTCCTCTAGGATGAAATTAAATAAGAAGTTGTGATTACAGGTGACATTGTTGAGGTGTCTGTTTCTGAAAATGGGATGAGTTACCTGAGTCTGACCTAACACCTAATAAGTGTTTTCCTACATTTTAGCAGACCACTTCAGATTGTTAATGCATGTTAAAATTCAACTTGCTCTTATATGGTCTAAAGCATGTAAATTAAAATATATTCACTAATGTGTTCCTGAAATATACCTCTATCATCAGCAAAATGAACCTCAAGAATAGAAAGGAGATAAAGAAGATAAAATGATGAACAGAGATTGTTAGGTAAATTGTGAGAAGCTAGCACGCCACTTCTTTTTGTTCCTTGCATCTTAACTGACCTACTAGTTAGGGAAATGTTCTTGTTAACTGCCACCTTTGTATTTTTGCATTTAAACTAGCTATTTTAACTGGGACAATAACTTTAGTTACAGTCCCTGTAATATAAACATACACTTAACATGTAGCCCAGTGGTAGGCTCTGTAAAGCCATGACATTGTGGTTAAAGCATTACATGTATGCACTGTATTGATGCATGCTCTGAATCTTAAAAACAGACTTATATTCACCGGCCTCAAAATACAAACCCCAGCCAGCTTGCTGTTGGAGACACCTCAGATTGTATGGTCTTTTAAATTCTTTATTATAGTTTCTTTACAGCAAACTAATTGAAATAATTAAATCTGTCAATAAAGTACTAAAGTGTAAAATAATGAATATTGTCTTAAAATAAAACTTTTAAAAGCCAGAGAATGTTGGTTTCAAGTGAAGAGTTTGTATCACATCAATAAAATAATAAATTCCCGCTAGTCCTTGGTACGTTTTACAGGTAGATCAAAATAAAAAGTAATAAATATTTAGAAATTTTCACTCAGGCCTTTGCTATTATTCTTCATTGTAACCAATACTTGGAAAAGTTAACTCTTCATTAGCAGCCTTTCACTGGCGCTGTTCTCACTTGTAAATGTATTCCATTATCACTTCAAAAGTATTACATCAGTTACCTGTCACCAGGACTGCAATTAAACTAATGTTTAGAGAAAGTGGAGTCTGCGTGCCTATTGATGCATGGAGAAAATGCTCTGTAATTTTAGTCGAGGCTACAATGTATGCGCTGATAAAAGAGGAGACCTGTTAGCTTCATTGTTTTGCTTTCATCTTTGGGTATTCTGCCTTACGCTTTTCGTTCTCTAATTTTATAAATGCTCATTGTGATGTTTTAAAAGGAATACTAAATAACACTAAAATAGCTCTAGAAGCTGAACACTGTTATTAGATAAAAGTGGCTCTAATGCATTAGGAGGTGTTGAGTTAATAGGAAAACAGCTTTGATTCACTAGCCTCTGTCTAACATGCCACTACAACAGAAGTAAAAAGGCAGTGGGCAACTCCCCTCTAATCACCTCCTGTTAGCTGCAACTATAGGCAAATTGCTAGTGAGGATTAAGTGGGGAGACTATCACAGGGATCAGTGTCAAGCAGAAAAAAGACTCAATTTGTGAGCAATCATGACTCCCTAATCACTTCTCTAAGAGCTTTAGGAATTACTAACAGTAGCCTTTAGAAGTGTGGACACATCCTAAGTACCGACCTACAGAGATAAGGAATATCTTTTTACAACAAAATATATGATTATGACAGATAGATAAATAGGACAGTTAAGTATACAGATAATAGATAAAATGAAGTCTGAAGAAATAAGTAATTTGCGTTCACCACTCCTGACCATTCTTCCGATTACAGAGATTATGATATGTATGTGTCAACACCGTGAATGCAAACTGAGATGAGCTAAGACTCACACGGTTTGGAGGCAGTATTACAAGCAAACATATCAGTTACAACGCCCAGGAAACAGCCGAACTATTGCAGCACTGTTCCTCATGTGAACTGTGGAAGAGATTCTACCCATTACATGCTTTCAAGCAGTTGTTATGGAATTATTGCCTGCAAATTATTCTATTCTCAGTTATTTATAGCAAAAAACACAAACAAAATGAAAAATGCAAACACCCACTATTCAATTTGGAGAAAACCTTATTGACATTAATTTTAATTTTTTATGCATCAGAACCCTACATTAGGTAATAAAATTCAAAAAGACTGCAAGCACTAGCTTTGTAACACCTCACAGACCTATATTGTTGGCATCTAAACATCAACATGCCCAATAAACGAAACCATGTTAGAGATCACGAAGTTTAATCCTGCCTTTGGAGTCTGAGCTGCAACACAAATGGCTCAACTGATCGATTTTTTACATGTTTTTTTAGATGACCTAATTTCTTAGTATTAAAAATGAGCAAAATGTATTAATATTTTAGCCACACTAAAAAAATACCCTATTTCAGCGTAAGACATTTTTCAAAGCTACTGTTACACACTACCTAATTGTCAAAATAAGGCATTACTTCACACAGGCAAATCAGGCTATTGCTCACTGAGTGTACATGAAAATATAGAGCATATGCAAATGTCAGAATGAGAATGGCCTCACTAATACATTTATTGTTTTCATATTTAAGTATGTTTCAGCATTACGGAGAAGCAGTTATATTCCAAAATCAAAAGTAAACCACATATTTCCAAATGAAATATATTATCATCAATACTCCTCTAAGAATAACAAGCAATGATGGTTTCAGTGGTTTTGTTGCACTGTATGTCATAGTATTCATGCATATCCAAACTTGGTATCACTAACAGCAATAGTGGGAAAAGGAATAAAAAACAATTAGCGTGCAGTAATCAGTCAATGACAATTCCTTCTACTAATATAGTAATAAACTCACAGCCAATAAACATAAATAAATAAGCCAAACCAAAAGGCACTGCCCACAGATTTTCTATGCATCTCAAACTTGAACTGGAAACAGTATCTTTATAACGACATTATAAACTACCTTCCAGGAATGAAACAGGTCCTTCCAGAGTAAGGTAAGAATTCCTAATAAAGAATAACCAAAAATTAGGAATGGCAATATGTGCCATCTCATTATGTGGAATGGTATTAAAACAACACCAAGATACACTGAATACTGAGACTGTGTTATACCAGCTTGTTTACAGTATACACTTTTAAAGACTGACAAGAAAAAGAGTACCTTAGGTTTATAAAAAGCCAAAAGTTCCTTTTTTTTAACTGAAAGTTATTTTCATCTAAATGCTTGAATACAAATAGACATTATATATACCTTCAACATACATAATGAAGACAAATATATATATATATGGGATAGGGACTCGATGATCTTTATGGGTCCCTTCAACTTGGAATAGCCTATGATATAATTTGCAGAATGCCTGTACATATACAATCTATGTTGGTATTAGGTAAGAAATTTTCTTTCTTGTATAAATATTTTTGAAATCACAGCACAAAATACGAATACACAATTTCAGGACAAAAAAATAAAATTAAAACCAGTTACAGTATGTATGTTATATAAATCCAAAATACCTATAACATAATCCTTGTTTCCTTATCACTCGACAACTACTGCACAGGTTAATTAAAAAAAAGTACACCACCCCATGCGTGCCTTCAGTAAAAACACATAACAGTGCTGTCTTGATGCATTATCTGCTCCTTTCACAAAGCTCCCAATTTTATGCACACATACACATACAGATTGTTAAAAATTACTTGCTATTAGTTTAACAACATTTAACTTTTTATTTTAATTAAGAAGTTTACGTATTCTTTAATGTGCTTCAAGACACAAAACTCTCAGTATTTCACTCTATTATGCTGTGAATTAACACAAGCAAATTTCTTCATCCTGTTATATTAATTTGAAATAATAAAATACATTGCACAGTATTCTAACATAACTCCTTCATAAAACTAATCAAATCTAGCTATCTGGAATCAAAATGGAACTCCTACATCACATATTTCCTTTATATAGACTGGACACATGACCTGGTCAGCGAATCAAAAGCGAGAACCCCACAGTATCACATGCACGTGTAAACAGCAGCAGCACCCACTGTACCCAATTCGTGCTAAATTGTCCTCCGCTGGCATGAGAGTGTGTCCATCCGTCCCCCGTCCCTGCAAATACCACTGATTGGAAAATTATATTTTATCATGATTATCCCATGAAAATGACAAAACTTAGCAATGAGATATTTGCAAACCAAAAACTATTTTCATTGCAATGAGTCTTGTAATAACCTTGTAAAAAAAAAAAAAAAAGGAAAAAACCCAAGAGCATCACCAAAAAACCCCCCGCAGCTTGTCCAATTACCTGCCATTAACTCCCACTTTCTATCAATTTGCACCCGCTCTATACAATCAAGGTTTTTAAAGGGCCAATTTTAATTAGTTTGAATAACACGAAACAATGTTCATCTGCCCATGCAGTGCAGTACTGTCTAGAACTAACAGGCAGACACTGCAACACATTTCTTGCCTTCTAGGTCAGCATTAACTCTAGTTTTAGCAGTTGTAGCTACAGGCAACTGTACTGTAATCAAGCATCACAGGGATGGTTTTGCTTTCTTTCCCTTTTTTTTTGGTGGATTTTTTCCCCTTTTGTTGTTGCTGCTTCCTTGCAGAATCCCCTATTTTAATATACAAACTCACCCCACTGTGAAGTAAGCCCTTGCAAGGTTGGATAGCCACGAGAATGTTAGTGGCTAGTGGTTAGCTCCATGGGAGGGGGGAAAAAAGAAGAAAAAAAAAAAAAAAAGAGGAGAGAGAGAGAGAAAGAAAAAGAAAAGCTTTTTTAAAAAAGGCAAAGCGTCAGGGGTATGCGTAAGGGAAGGGAAAAAGGATGGAAAATTAATAATCCAACAGGCAGGTTCCCTCTGTGTTATTAATCATGCTGCTTCTCACAAGCTAGAGAGGAGCTGAGATTTGCACATGGGAGGGGAGGGGAATGTACACTATTGGCCAACTAGCTCATTCCTACACATCTCAGCCAATCCTTCTTTTTTTTCGTTTTTTCTTCCCCTCCACTCTCCCTCCCCCCTCGCCTTAAGGTACAAATATATCTGAGAAGCAGTTACAAAACCCTGGAAGATGAAAAATCATGCTCCCAGGCTAGGCAATGCTTGGTCCAGTTAATGCACTATAAACTTTATTTGAGCTGACTTCTCATTTGATCCCCTTGTGACAGGGTCAGTGAACGGCAAGCAATTCCATCCCAAATCATGCCATAATCGAATTGCTGCCTATTTCCCGAACCTATAATGAAAAAGGCAACCGAAATAATGCAGGTAATGTTGGCAGCCTCCCCTTGCTGTCGTACATTATTACTGCCGATTGCTTGCCTCCATTTCCCCTGTACTCTAACAATGAATATATTTCACAGCTCACTTGCTTTACTGTGTGGGTGGTATGGCATAGACACCTACATGATATGAAAGAAAATCTAAAACAATAGGGTTTTGTCTCTGTGCACAGCACCTAACAGGCTGCTGGTAGGAAAGGCAATTTTGTCAAACTGCTACAGGAAAAAAAAGAGGACTAGCGAGGCTTAAACAAGACTTTGGGTAAAAACACCGTCAACTTCTTTTAATCTATTTAACCCCGTCTTCATCTGAGATCCACAGAACAAATCAAGCATTTATTGACAGTCTTCAAATAAATTACGTTACCCAGCTGTTTCTAAAGGATTATTTTAAAGTTAGGGTTTCTTAAACAGAACACATTAGAGACAGGAGGTATTTCTTTGCCAATATACACATTCTGAACAATATACATATTAACAGCCTGAAACATATCCTGAGAATTAGCTGCATTAGAAACAGGAGAATCTCTACCAATTCACAAAATTTTTACAACTACTGAAGCAAAATTTGCAATTCCTGCTCTCACTTATCCCTGAAATGACAATGGGGCACATACCAGAGAAAAAAACATAGGATTTGGGTTATAACCACTCTCTTTAGCACTCCTGTCCACTAGCAACCTAGAGCTTTTTAAAAACACAAAATAGAACTGCATAAAGCAGGCAATAATCATGAGGTAATTACATTTTCTAATGACATAAATTAACCACGATTGTGCAGAATATTCCCTTTGATCCACTGCTGGATGGCATAAATATGACTGTTTATATAACCCTTTACTTTGAATCTCACTTTAGAAGAGTTTGAAGCATGAAGCATGGCAAGCAAAGACTTACGTAACGAACAAAAAATGTATTTAATAAGGACAAGGCAATATTCCACTGCATTCCCCTCAAAAATGCATACAATGAAAGCCAACGTGCGTAACAGACTACAGCAGCATCCAATGCAAAAACCCAATGCTCACAGCTTGGAACTCTGCTAAAGCCTGGATTCAGACCTAAACTTCTAACTTGTCCATCCCCCCATACCAGGGCAAACCGTAATCCCAGTCTAAATGTGAAACTTAGCCCATCTTGTGTCCTGGCCTATAAAGACATTTCAGGGCAAATACACTAACTCATATTATCACAAATCAGCATCAAACATTTCGATCAAATTATTTATCACCTTGTGCACTGACATAAAGAAGAAAAACAATTTAAAAACATCACAGCTGAAATACAATGAGGATTCTGACATAATATTTGAAATTACAGACAGGATATTTCTACGATATGAGCACCTTTGATAATATTTATAAGGCTAAACACTACAGTGTAAAGTGTAGATTTAAATGAGCTAAAGCTTTACTGCACAGAAGTGACTTTCAAAACACATAATTTTATCTGGATTATAATTGTTAATGAAAGATGTTTTCATTAATTGGCCAATGCCCTCATTTCATTATCTCAGACAAGAGAAACAGGGACTGTAAGTAGGCATTGTAATTTTAAAGTCATGCAATCCCTCATCTGACTAGAATACAATATGAATATTTCACTATTTGAATGACTCTAATTTTTCACTTACTGCTCAGGCAGAACTGATTCAAGACAGCATTCCATTTTTTTCAGAAAAGATGCATGGGTTCAAAAGTGCATGCCAACATATGGACATAGAGTAATTTTTTAAAAACTCAGCACTGGAGGCTATGAAGAGCAGATCTTATACAGAAAAAAAGATCAATATAAAGAAAAAATTGTTCCAGATGTAATTGAAGTCATACATTTTTACACGACTTCTGCTATACACCCAATTACTGCTATTTATCAAACAGCAGACAACATTGAACCTGGCAGCATAAAAAACAAATTTTACTAAGTCAGGGGGAAAAAAAAAAATCATCAGAAAGGGAAGAAAAAAAGATACAAATAATAAATAATTCAATATTCCTGAGGAAAGCTCTTGCAGAAAAGGGCTGATTCAAACATCAGACGTGAGGCTGACAAGAGATATATCGATTTAGACAATTCTATCATTATTATTCCAGCCTGAGTCCTTCAGAAAAGCTGTTCTTTTTGCCCCTGTTTTTATTGCTGTAACTACCAACCTTTTCTCTTATACCTTCCTCTCTTTGAACTTGTATTCATTATGGCTTTAATCTCAGACTAGCCATAAAACGATAAATAGAAGTCTCTACTCTTATTTATTTGAAATGTAGGTTCAAGATTTTTTTAAGATTCAGTGCTGGAAAATATTTGCTTTATATACATGTGACTTTAATGCTTCCTTAAAATAGGTCAAGTGCTTCTTGAAGTTTCTAATTATAAGAACGGGCCCTTGACTTCAGGATTAAATGCATGCAAGACGACAGCACTGTTTACCTCCAATTTAACTTGGCTAAATGCAAACCTTTACCAAACTTAGAACCGACTGCTTCTAAGTTTACTTTATCCATGTATGTAAACTATAGCAAAAACCTAATTTTTAGTTTGGTTTCCCTACCTATACAGGACTATAACACTGCAAATGTTCTCAAAAAAAAACCCCAACCAAACAAACAAAAAAAAACCCACCACCAAAACTCCAAAAACCACCAAAACCTTGTAGGTTAAAGCAAATCAGTAAAATAAAGCTGTGTAATTACTGGAAGAAAGCATTCCTCTATTAGGCATCTGCAAGCAGAACTATTTCTTCGCTGTTCAATGTGTTAATTACAACCAGATAGGATATGCCACAGAAAATTAACAGTCTCGCAAAGACATCAGAGGCAAACAGACAAAACAGGAGCTGCTTAAGGGTCAGGAGAGCAAGTCAATTTTGAAGAAAGATAAAAGAACTGTCATGTATATGATTGCTTATGAAAGAGAAGAGGGCAATCCTGCCTTGTTATCATCAGTTAATTAGGCACTACAGGCAGGCATGCATACACTGCAACATTTGCCATGGTAATCAAATGTATTATTCAAATGTGAAACAAAACAAAAGCAAATGCAACTCTGACAGGGAAGAATACAGTCTGCCGCACCAAGGTGCTGAATTAACTTTATGTAAGAGTTAAAAGGCAGCCCACGAATATGTATATTAACTTTCTCAAACAGAACTACCTTTTAGTTCAGACCACAATTCCACTTCTAAAGAAAATACTCTTTTCCAAATTTGATTCACATGCAAGGTGATGACCTTTGCAAGCAAAGACAAGAGTAATGAAAAGCAATTGAGAGTGCAGTAGGATCCTGTTAAGTCTTTAATATAAACAGGACAGTCAGACTAACAAATGCACTCTTAAAGCAGGCTCTCCATGAGTCAAAAAGAAAAAGGAAAAGAGAGTAATATACCACATTTTCCCTGTCCTGAGCTATAACTGCAAGCAAAAATAAAACTAATAACTGCTCTGCAAATGATGTGATGACGCCATACACTATCTACCATTTCCATCTCACTACAGCTTATGCAAAGTTACTATTTAACTGGTCTCTTTTCAGTTTCTATAAAATGGATGCTTTTTGTCTAATTTTTATCCAGCTGGATGGAAGACATCCAATATTAAGTTCAGTAAGCTAAGTAGGATAACGTTAGTCAGGGAGTGATAGAAACTTAATGGTTTCCATTTCTTAATATTAAACTTTCAGACAACATAATTCTCAGATCATCTGTTTCCTTTACACAAGTAAAGATCGGCAAGAAAAATCCCGCTGAACTTTCAATTTAGCCAAGCTGTATCTCCCTAAAGTGGTCACTCCATATAAAATGCATGCTCCCTGCTACGACTAAGGAAAGGGGGAGCAGGACACACCTCCTCATTCAAGCTTGTAGAAAGTCTGGGAGAGCTGGGAGAGGTGAATTCCAATATGTTGATAATGTTCCCTGTCTCAGCCAGTAAGATGGCGAAGGACCTGGAGAACAGCAGATGCAGTCAGACATAAGCACCCTAACATCCCTTTTCCTTACACATAGGAGGCTCTGAAATACCCTCACGTGTTGCTTGCTAAAGGCTCCTCATTCTTCCAAAACAAATGTGACAAAGGAACATCTGAAATTGTGGTAATTTCTCAGTACTTTATAATCCCCTACCTCCCTTCCTTTCCTGTAGCAAAGGAAGCAAACCACCAAGGACAGGGACTTCTCAAACCAGGACAGTCACCACCGACTGATCTGTCAAGTCTCAGTCTGGTAAACTCAAACTAAAAAGCAGAGCATCTGCTGCCTTCTATTGGAGGGAGCAGTCCCTGTAGCTCTAGACCTACTTCTGCAAGATTAGAATATAATTTACACTTTCTCTTGCCCATGTTGCAGAGTCTCATCTGCAGATCTTCAAACATTTTTAAACTTCATATTCTTGAACGGTAACTATGGCTTTCTCATATGTCATCAAAAAACACTGAAAATGCAATAAAGAAAAACAAATTTTCTGAGTGTCAGTGATTAAATTGTTCCACAAATATCAGTAAAAAGTAGTAATAAAAATATAAAATTATGTGGCAGAGTATTATTAATTATGCTATTACTCTGAAGACAGGTGCCATCAAAAGATATACATCCATAGTGAAAATCAATGCAAACAAAATATATCTAACAAATCTGTATTATATTTTTTAAATGTTTCTCCAGCCTCTCTTTTTTCCCTGCACAATATTCTCAATGTTTGACCATCTCAATCAAACACTACAGGAGAAAATAACTCGATACAGAAGTCTCTCTTCTGATCAAATTATTCTAACATGGATCAATATGAAACCTTAGTGTGTCTGCAATCTCAGAGTCTTCAGTGTCCAGGCATACAGTAATCTGTGAGAGGGAAGTAATATCTGTTTCTCTGGCATGGAGATTTTCTTTTAGTCAGTCTGTCACTTCCCATTTTAGTTAACAAAATGTTGAATGCAGCTCATCCTTGGACAAATATTACAGTTCTACAGAGTGCAAAAAGGGGAGGAATTGTTTCAGAGTGAAGATTTAATACGAGAACAGATCTGAAGAAATTCCACAAACTTCAGAAGACAGATACATAAATATAAAACCTTAACACTACATATACGCCTTATTTTTCCATAATCCTTTAATAAATGCCTAAAATTTATTTTGGAAGAAAAAAGCATAATAATAAAACACATGTCAATGAAACAAAATAAACAAAATTCAACTTGAGACAATTCAGCTTTCTGGCCTTGCAAAGAAGGCCTTGTTTTTCCTTCTAATCAATGCAAATGTTTACAGTGATCACAGACAGAAGACCTGACTACTAAATCAGTTAAACATTCATCTTGCTAAAACAAACAGGTATGTTTTCATAATCTAGGGATGCAAGTGTCTTGTGGTCAATACACAAAACATGGGTTGATGAGTACCTGTCGTGGTACTCTTTCCTAACTGAAACCAACACAATACAAATAAGTTAGTATCCTGCAAAATTAAGCCCATTTATTCCTTTTTACACTATACTCCATTTACCACCGTCAACTTTAGTTAGTCAGAATTTAACGTGAGAATGAAGAAATTAATAACCATATGAGATCCAGAGTTGTTTGTTAGCCAGCTTACATCTGTGCTGCCTACCATTTCAGAGACAGTCACTGAAACCTTTGGGACCTTTGTCAAGGATTAATAACAATCCTCATCCTATGAAAGCTGATAAAGCTTACTGATATGTAAAGAGAGGAATGGCTACATATGGAAAATCTGCAGCACTCCTGTCACACTAAAACTGTTTAAATACATGAAAATAACCAAAACTATTTTTCCTTTCTTACTATTCTACCTGTCCAAAAAATTTAAGACCAAAAGTAAACAGACACCCTTTCACTTTTCATCCCATAAGCAGATATATCTTTTATGTCACATACAAAGACTTCTCAGACATTGTTTTGTATCCACCCAAACTTTTCCTGATTTCTGTGGAAACATGTTACAGTACACATAAAGCACTGAGGACCTACAATTCTCATAATTTAATTTCTGTCAGAGCATTCAGCCTTACTTGGCAGGTTCTGCGACAGGACTGGCATGTAGCACATCCTGCTTTCCCACAGAATTACAGAAGCTCTACCCTTCACCCAGGCACTTCAAACAGAAACAGGATTCCCCCAGTGGGGGTCTGGATGCAGGACTGTGCACTGGATAACTTCTTTTTTACTTTGAAGATAGGCATTGACCTCTGTTGTGCTGTGGCTGCTTATGTCATCCAATAAACCCAGAAGTCTGTCTTTTCATGGAAAGGTATGTGAAATTAATTGACAGAAATATGAAATATGAAATCTAAATATATTACTTCTCCACAGAAGTAATTCTTACAGCTATTAATGTCAAAGAAGTGACAAGCTTAATTTTTTTCCATAATTAAAACCAGGAGTTTAATGTACCATTTTTTGTTACGTACTGAAAAAATTTAGCAAAAAACCCCCCAGAAAACCCAAAGCCAAACCCAAACAAAAACCAACATAAAAACCCAACCAAAATCATCTATTCAAATACCCTAACTTTCCAATCAGATTAAAAAAAAAAAAAACACCAAAAAAAACCCCCCCACCCCACACACAAACACACCAAAAAAACCACACAAAAAAACCCGAACAGGACATTTTAAAAGCAGTGTACAAAAATATTTCTATCTTAAAAAAACTCACATCTTAGAGAGATTTCCACTGGAAACATTTTTTAGTCATAACTTCATAAACCTTTGTAAATCCTCCTATCTCCACACAGGAGAGAAAATGTGTCCTAAGTAGCAGAACTCATTGCTAGCATATACAAACGTACACAAATTAAGTTCGGCCTTCATATCTGCATAATTCACAAATGTCAGTTAAATTTCTCCACAAGATCTTTAAAGCATAAATCCAGAATTTTTAGAATACATGACATTTTAAACATTCAAATAGCTCATATTGTCTTCCAAATTCCCAAAGTTGCAGTATTTCTTACGATGAACAACACAAAAACTGCTTTTCAAGAGTAAGGGTCAACATGGCACCACAGCATCATTATGAGGAACTCAATTTAATATTTAAGCCTCTTAAAATTAAGATATTGCAATTTTATCAATTTTTTCCACACTTTAATTTGTTTGATTATTAGGCAAATACCATATCAAAGCAGTGAGACTAAAGAGAAATTTCACGCTCTTGAACTTCTGTAAGAAATGCCCAGCAGCAATAAAGTGAATATAATATAATCTTGAATTTCTAAGGCTCATCTCAGTTCCAAAGAGAGCAGGTAGGTGGTGCTTAGAAAAATACAGATATCTGGGAAGACTAAGTGCATTATGAGAAGCTTTTATTTCATATGACTATTATTTTCTGATAACAG
>NW_010250682.1:54184-56230 GCF_000690775.1 Eurypyga helias | reverse complement strand
GCAGGAAATAACAACACTTTTAGATTTTAACAATCTCTCTGAATGTGTAAAATAAGTTAAACATATAGTATTCTGCATTATCTTTCAATGGGATTGTGATCTGAATGGGTATGGGTATGATTATAGCATTAGCCTTTCCTCTTTTGCATTTAGAACATTTTTCCCCTGCTCATGCTGGTAGAATAAAAAAAAAAAAAAAATAAAAAGGAAAAAAGTATCCTCAATCCACTAAAATAAATACTTCTGTTATATTATGTTGCTTCAACAATGAATAAAGCAACCATGCAGGTTTATAATATCAATTCACAGGGCTCTTTCTGCTTCAGTGAACTGTTACTGAAAGGTTCAGAACAAAGCTACAGGCAGATCGGACAAAGCTGCTGTAACAGGATTTACATTAGACTCAAACTGATAAGACCACATCAGAGAACTGCTCTATCTTCAGTACCTTTGATTAGAACAGCACTAGGACTGTGCGTATTTTGGCTCTGAGCACCTGATCACAGCATCTGTATTACACCTACTAGCTTAAATGTTGATCTAATCTTACATCACTAGCATAATTCCCGTTTCCTCTTTTTCCTTTCCTCCCTCTCTGTCAAGTACATTGGGATGGCATTAAAATGGGAACCAAGGAAAGCTATAGTGATGTTGAGCCACCTATTTTACACATGTGGCTATGAAAATAAACAAAGTACTTACATAGTAACACTTTTTGAGAGCTAAAGTGGTTAAAATATGATATATTCAAATAATTAGTTGACACTTTTTGGGGAAAAGAGGGAGACACAAGGAAGACAATATCCCAGGGGAAGGCAAACATAATGCTCACTAAATAATTAATTAAATGCTGCCAGGTGAAGTCACTGCCATGGATTTCTTATAAGCAGGGAGTTTCTTTGTGCAGACTTAGCTACAGTCACATTTCTGAACGTATTTCTTCTTAAAGCAATGTCTACATTTCAATTTTTCTTACCTTTTTCCTTAACCACATCTTTGCAATACACACTGATTATGCCAGACTACCACAGAGCGTGTTTTTGTTGCATTTTTGCTGTTGAACATTCACTAAACATTCAAATATTAACCATTTGTTCATGACAATAAACCCAAGGCTTTAATTAAACAACGCAGAAAAGATAACAACACAGCTTTTGTAGAATGCAATGCTACCATACTAGTGACTAGCAATTACCTGCTATGAGGCTAATCCCTTAAAGTTCCTTGCCCAATGCCGTAGCTAATACAGTTTTTTTGTATCACCAACACCAGCAGACGCTGATCACACCTTTTCTGGCAACCGATACCGCACTGCCCATGATCCAGCCTTTCTGACTTAAACCATACTAACACTTGAGCAACAGTTCAAAAAATAAGTACAGCAATTAAAATGCACATTGCTTTTTATGTCATAAGCACAATGGCTGAACTCACCAGGGAGGCAGGATAGAAACTGCTCTGCGCCAAGTCTCTGAATTGTTTTTTTCTGCTGCTACGAGTGCTGTTTGCCTGAGCATTTTGCACTGCACTGTTGTGATCAGTCACAAGTTTGGGGCTCTTATTACCTCAAGCAAACCTTGGCTTTTAGAAGCACATTTTCTTCCCAGAATGAGACCAAACCTGAAACAGAACTGATTTGTGATATACAAAACTCCTGACGCAGCGAAACAAAAAGCAATCAAAGGAAAGAAACATCTTTACCAAAGTCTGTAGGAATAAAGTGTCTACAGCAACTTTGCTTATCAGAATGTTAAAAAAGAAAAAAAAAATCAGAAAAAACACACCCAAGCCAAACCACCAAATACACATAATTTTGGTAGTTTGAACATCTCCCTAAGAAAATACCCCATCACCCAAAATTAAGACTGCAACATACTAGAATATTCAGAGAAGTATATAACCACTTTCCTATTGTGTGTTATTCACCTACAGCCTGTTAATGAATATCTTTGTGTCATAAGACAAAGTGCATTTTTAATATCACGATACCCATAAATGATGTCACGCTGTATCAAATGGTTTGACTCCTAATGCTTAGTTACAAAT